>NC_035107.1:149166927-149419427 GCF_002204515.2 Aedes aegypti | reverse complement strand
CGGTTGTTGATTTTACTCGGCTCACAAATATTAATAGTGTACATAAAGCTTATAAAAATCATTGAAAGCATTTAAGCAGTACAAAATAGGCACAACGGCCTATTTGAAAAGGCCATTGAAAGCATTTAAGCAGTACAAAATAGGCACAACGGATTTCACAATTAACATTACGGGGCAACAGAGTCATAGCATAGTCAAACCTTATGGAAATCTGCTTCGAAGTGCACCGTTCCGTAGTCTCGATATCATATGATTTCAAAAGAATAATGAAACAACATTCTAATGATGTTTTTAAACCAATAATTGAAAAAATAAATTTAAAAAATGGGTTCAAATTTGGGCACGATTCCGTTTTTGGCAACTGAAAATTTCGACTTTGTTGCCAAAAACGGAATCCCACTGCATCATGTGTTGTCGGATATAAATTAGTTGAAGTTATAAATAAGTTATGAAAAGGTTGTGTTTTAAACGCGCTGTAGATGAGGTGTAGAAGGGGCCCAGATAGCCGTAGCGGTAAACGCGCAGCTATTCTGCATGACCATGCTGAGGGTCGTGGGTTCGAATCCCGCTGGTCGATGATCTTTTCGTAAAGGAAATTTTCTCGATTCCCAGGGCATAGAGTATCTTCGTACCTGCCACACGATATACACATGGGTTGCAAAATGGTGAGTCGACAACCAGGAAGGAGCGTCCAACATAGCTCTGGTCCTCACAAGCCCCTACCTCACGCTTCCACGGGTCTAACGATGACAAAGACCGCCAGCTAAGGGTTGCGTACTTAGCTGGTAGTGCAACCTGGGCAATGTTGTCCTTCTGACATCAGCTAGAGTGAGGAGGTGCCAGGTGGGAGCTTGGGATTTTTACCCTTTCCAAGCGAAACTCATACATACAGCCGTATGGAATACCACCTTTAGTACTTCCTTCGGGAGGTGACCGAGCGTCTGGTCCATCTGACCAGGGGCTCAAGCATGGTCTACCTAGGATGTGGCGGGGGTTCATCAGTGGGCTCTGGTGAATCTCTACAAAAAACCACAGATCTGCAAGTAGCCCTGAACAAGCGACCTGGTACCGCTTTCAAAGTACCTTAGCCCTCTGGAGTGCCAACCGGCACATCAGGATGGATGCCAGTAAAATCCTGATTATGGTATACTGGTCACGGCGCAGAACAACGGACAGGACACGGATTACGGATTACACACCACATTGCGACACAGAGCTGACAGTCGTGTTATTCTATTCCCCGAGTAAGGATGGGTGATACCAACTTGAAACGGCGAGTAGGCTAATGGTGCGATTGCCCCCGTCCCGGTAAAACCTTGGCAGGCCTCTGGATACGTTCGGATCCCGTCCATCTTAAGTGATGAGTACTAGGCTCGGATGACTAAACCCCGATCTACGCCGATCCGGCTCTGAACACGATTCTCATAAGGGATCGTGTCAACCCTTGCATGGCCTCCCTGCTTGCAAAGATAACCATGGGATTATGAAAGGCGACTACGTACGGCGGGAAATGATAGCGGCCCAGAGGGGGGACCCTGAAGAATGGAAGAGAGTATAATTGAGATCGAAGAAGGCGCGGCGAACCCTTCCGCTAAAGGTGGCTTAGTACGGTCACCACCATCGCAGCTAGGGCAACAGCAGCGCAATCAGGAGGAGCAGCAGGTACAGCGTGGTCGAAGGTGCCAAAGCTACCGAGAGTTGTAGCAGCCAAGAAACTGGTGGACGAATTGCACGAGTTCGTCGATAAAAGAAGTAATGTGCACAAAGACATCAAGACTTTGGTGTTGAAGATCCAAGGAACCCTTGGACTAGCTGTCAAGGAATGGGCGGCCGTTGCACAGAAAGTGGAATCGACTGAGAAGGAGTTGTCGGCGGCCAAGACTGCCTTAGAAATAAGGCAAGTGCCGATTCAACAAACGGCGATGCCAATTACTTTTGCGAGGGAAACCAACGCAAAGAGGGACAAATCCCAGAGGACGGAGAGCGTGCCCTTCACACCGAAGAGGCCAAGAGCATCACCAGGAGATGCAAGACCGGGTGGTTCCAAGAAACACAAGGACACCCGCGTCAACGAGTCAGGCCCAGCGAACGCAGCAACCACCAAGGAAGACAACGATACCCCATGGAAAATCGTCAAGGCAAAAAATCGGAAGACGAAAACCAAGAGCAGGTCCGAAAAACAAAGCCTCTTCAAGGGCCGGAAGAGAGGCGAGGCGCTTATAGTCAAGGCAAGCGATGACTCGTACGAGAAGGTTCTCCGTGCAATGCGGACAAACCCGGAGCTCGAACAGCTGGGTGCAGACGTGCGGAAAGTCAGGCGCACCCGCACCGGAGATATGATCCTGGAGCTAAAACGAGACCCGATGGCCAGCAGCTCTTCCTACAAAGAGCTCGCCGAGAAAGCCATGGGTAATACGGTAGAAGTGAGAGCCGTGTGTCCGGAGGCAGTCCTTGAATGCAAGAACTTGGACGCAATCTCTACGGACGACGATGTAAGGGTTGCCATGAAAGAGCAGTGCATGCTAGGAGAAGTGCAGATGCAGATCCGCATAAGGAAGGGGCCATCCGGAATGCTAATAGCATCAATTAGGCTTCCGATTGAAGCGGCCGTCAAGGCACTTAAAACGGAGAAGATTAAAGTAGGCTGGTCGGTATGTCCACTGAGCGTCTCTC
Source organism: Aedes aegypti (assembly GCF_002204515.2). NCBI lineage: Eukaryota > Metazoa > Arthropoda > Insecta > Diptera > Culicidae > Aedes > Aedes aegypti. Next base: position 149,416,754 of record NC_035107.1, on the reverse strand, counting down.
AGAAACCGGAAGCATGCTATAGATGCCACGAGTACGGCCATCTGGCTAGATTCTGCAAGGGGCCGGACAGAGGTAATTTATGCAGAAGGTGCGGAGAAGAAGGCCACAAGGCGCAAGCCTGCCGGAAGCCTCCAAAGTGCATGATCTGCGCTAACGGAGATAATAACAACCACGTTACAGGAGGCCTGCGATGCCCGGCCTTCATAAAGGCGACTGCTACCAAACCACAGTGGAGGTAATTCAAATTAACCTCAACCACTGTGACACAGCACAACACTTGCTGAGGCAATCTGTGGCGGAGTACAAGTGCGATGTGGCTATCATCTCGGAGCCATACCGTGTCCCGGCCGGCGATGGGAACTGGATAGCAGACAACGCAAAATCAGTGGCGATATGGACGGTGGGAAGATATCCTTTCCAGGAAGTGGTACATTGTGCAGATGAAGGCTTTGTTATAGCCAAAATTAACGGAGTCTTCTTCTGTAGCTGCTACGCACCCCCGCGATGGTCTATTGACCAGTTCAACGAGATGCTCGACAAGCTGACTGAAGAGCTCACAGACCGCAGACCAGTCGTCATAGCCGGCGATTTCAACGCGTGGGCCATAGAATGGGGCAGTCGCTTCACCAACTCAAGAGGGAGCAGTCTACTGGAGGCCTTGGCAAGGCTAAACGTCGATGTTGCCAACGATGGTACCACCAGCACATACCGTCGGGATGGTCGAGAGTCAATTATTGACGTAACTCTCTGTAGCCCTGGGCTGTCAGGAAGTTTGAACTGGCGAGTGAGTGAGGAGTATACGCACAGTGACCACCAAGCGCTTCGGTACAATATTGGTAGCGGACGGCAGTTGGAAGCGCGTGCGATCCCTTCGAAAGAGCGGAGGTGGAAAACGTCGCAGTTTGACAAGGAGGTGTTTGTTGAGGCGTTGAGATTGGAGCGCAATGCTCAACACGCTACTGCGAATGAGTTGACAGCGGCATTAGCACGAACGTGCGATGCAACCATGCAGAGGGAAGGTAAACCGCGACATGGTCGCCGCCCAGCTTACTGGTGGAACTCGACGATTGCCGACCTGCGTACAAGCTGCTTTCGGGCTAGGAGAATGATGCAGAGAGCCCGCAACGACGCTGAAAGAGCAAATCGAAGACCAGCGTACAAGGCGGCGAAAACCGCTCTCAACAAGGAAATTCGGCTCAGCAAGAAAGCCTGTCTGGAGGAGCTCTGTCGCAACGCCAATTCAAACCCGTGGGGTGACGCCTACAGAGTTGCAATGGCGAAGTTGAAGGGCCCAGCTGTACCACCCGATAGGTGTCCGGAGAAGATGAAGACCATCATTGAAGCGCTATTCCCCCGGCACGAACCGACGAGCTGGCCGTCCACACCTTACGGAGCTCAGGATAACGACGAAGAAGAAGCCCAGGTAACGAACGATGAGCTGATCGCGGTGGCGAAAGCCTTAAAAACCAGGAAGGCTCCGGGACCAGACGGTATCCCCAACGTAGCTCTGCAAGCAGCAATCCAAGAAAATCCAGATATATTCAGGATCGTACTGCAAAAATGTATCGAGGAGGGTAACTTCCCCGACATTTGGAAGCGACAAAAGCTGGTGCTGCTGCCTAAACCAGGCAAGCCTCCTGGAGATCCTTCAGCATATAGACCGATATGTCTGCTGTACACAGTTGGCAAAGTGATGGAGCGAGTAATCCTAAACAGGCTTACGAAATACACGGAGGGAGAAAACGGCCTGTGCGACATGCAGTTCGGCTTTCGGAAAGGTAGATCCACCGTTGATGCCATCCGAACGGTCGTGGAAGCTATGGATACGGCGCGGAAGCAAAAGAGGAGAGAGGAAATCGGTACTGCGGTGTGGTCACTCTAGACGTAAAAAATGCCTTCAACAGTGCCAGTTGGCCTGCGATCGCCGAATCGCTGCACAGATTGGAGGTCCCCGAGTATCTTTGTAAGATTTTGAGGAGCTACTTTCAAAATCGTACACTGATCTACGAAACAGACGCTGGGAAAAGGTGCACGACAGTCACAGCGGGCGTCCCACAGGATTCTATTCTTGGCCCGACTCTCTGGAACGCTATGTATGATGGAGTGTTGAAGCTGAGCTTCCCCCGGGGTGTGAAGATCGTCGGCTTCGCGGATGACGTGGTGCTCGTAGTCATCGGCGAATCACTAGAGGAAGTAGAGATACTTGCTACCGAAGCAGTAGACGCCGTGGAAGAATGGATGCGAGGGAAGAAGCTTGTGTTAGCCCATCACAAAACCGAAGTTGTGATGATAAGCAACCGAAAGGCAGTGCAGAAATCGAGAATCTCGGTTGGACAGTGTACCATCGACTCAAAGCGGGAAGTCAGACACCTGGGAGTAATGATCGATGATCGGCTGAGCTTCAACAGCCATGTCGATTATGTATGTGAGAGGGCCGTGCAGGTGATATCAGCTCTATACCGGATCATGCCCAACAACTCAGCGATCAGCAGCAGCAAGAAGCGACTACTGGCGAGCGTGTCGACGTCGGTACTCAGATACGCTGGCCCCGTGTGGGTGACAGCACTGCAGACGAAGAGGAACCGCTCCCGGCTGAACAGTACGTTCAGACTGATGGCCATGCGTGTGGCGAGCGCGTATCGTACGATATCATCGGAGGCAGTCTGTGTGATTGCAGGATTGATCCCTATAAGCCTTCAACTCGAAGAGGACAGCGAGTGCTACAGGGACCGACGCACGCGGGGAATTCGGAAAAGAGCCCGGGATGAAACCATGAGGAAATGGCAACAGCAATGGGATAGCGCTGAGAACGGTAGATGGACCCACCGTCTAATTCCGTGCCTGTCGACGTGGGTAAACAGAAAACACGGAGAAGTGAATTTCCACTTGACGCAGTTTTTGTCTGGCCATGGCTGTTTCAAGAAATACCTCAATAGGTTTGGACACGCAAGATCGCCGTTATGCACCGGGTGCGGCGATGTTGACGAAACCCCTGAGCACGTGGTCTTCGAATGTCCGCGCTTCGAGCATGAGCGAGCCGAGATGACATCCGTCGTCGGCAATGACGTTAATGTGCACAATATCGTCCAACGAATGTGTGCCGACGAAGAGAAATGGGACGCGGTAAATAGAACTATCGTTCAGATGATGTCTCTTTTACAACGAAGATGGCGAGAGGAGCAGCGGCACTCTACACAGCGGACAGCACAAGCGAGCATATGAAGGAGACCAACGGGCGCGACCGGAGTAGGCTAGATCCTCCGCCGGGGACTAGACCGAGTAGAGCGGGCGTAGCGTAATATCGGTAATAAGTCGTCAAGGCGCCTGTAAACCGGAAGTCATCCTCCAACCGGAATTGCAGGACCGATCTCGGCACTTACCGACCAACATCGCGTCGGAGTGGGCTATGTCCTTCCACCGGGGACTAGCCGAGTAGATCGCGAAACAGCTCCAGCAAATGGTAGTCGGGGCGCCTGTGAACCGGAAGTTTCCCTCCACCGGAATCGCAGGACCGACCTCGGCATCAGCCCGGTCAGCTTCGGAGTAGGTTAAGTTCACCGTCGGGGACTAACTGAGTAGAACGCGTAGTTGCACCGGCAAATGGTCGTCGGGGCGCCTGTGAACCGGAAGTTTCCCTCCACCGGAATCGCAGAACCGACCTCGGCATCAGCCCGGAAAGCATCGGTTCGGGAGATCTTCCGCCGTCGGAGAAATCTTCGTCGGAGTAGGATAGATCCACCGTCGGAGACTATTCTGAGTAGTCCGTAGCGAGTCACCGGCTTAAGTCGTCGGGGCACCAGTGAACCGGAAGCCATCCTCCAACCGGAATCGCTGGATCGACCTCGGCACTTCACCGGTCAGCAGCAGTGATGCGGGAACAAACGCGTAACGTTATCGGTTTCGGGAGACATTCCTACGTCGGGAACTCTCCGCTGGAGTAGGCTAGCTCCACCGTCGGGGACTATGCCGAGTAGCGATCGTGACAACCACCAGTTTTGGGTCGTCGGGGCGCCAGTGAACCGGAAGCTACCCTCCAACCGGAATCGCTGGACCGACCTCGGCATCCAACTGGTCCAACCTGGAGAACTTAAGAATCGGCGGATTAACAGCAGGCGCAACAGTTGCGTAGGGCTCTGGCGAGATGTCAGCCCCAAACACGTCGCAGCAGAGCAACGAAGCGTAGCAATGACAGAAGCGGCAGTAGAAACATGGCCCTGGCGCGATGCCAGCAGTACGAAGAGAGCAAGGGAAGTACAGGAGCGTAAGAAGCAAGGAGCAGTGCAGTGCTTAGCACAATAGCCTCCCCCATGAAGTAATGCCAAGAGGCAGTTCCGGGGGGAATGGCTCGTGGGCGAAGGTGGACTTTAGTCGGTATAAAAGAGTCCGACACTCTGGCGCACGATGGACGAATTCGATATGACTAGCCTCCATATCGAACGTGAAACGCTGGGTTAGTTCGTAAATGTAATTTAACACCTTCTAAAAAAAAAAAAAAAAAAAAAAAAAAAAAAAAAAAAAAAAAAAAAAAAAAAAAAAAAAAAAATATGTACACATGCAAAAATGGTCAATCGGCAAAGAAACCTCTCAGTTAATAACTGTGGAAGTGCTCATAAGAACACTAATCTGAGAAGCAGGCTTTGTCCCAGTTGGGACGTAACGCCAGAAAGAAGAAGACGAAGATGAGGTGTAAATAAGTTGTAAATGAGTTGCAAATATGCTGTATATGAGTAGTAGAGTGATTCAAAAAATCGTTTTTGCTCCACACCGCTCATTCGATTCTAGATCAAATTCTGAGTGTCCTCCCAAGATTTGAGCTCATTCGGATGAAAACTGAGACTGCACAAGCCCTTTAAAGTTTATATGGGAATTACTATGGGAAAAGAAAGCAATTCATTCAATCGGTCATAGTGTTTGCCCATGTGCTCTTGAGGATTAGTGCTACGTTGATACTGTGAGATACATTCATCAGCTACAACTTTGCCGAAGACCATTTTTAAATCGGACGCCCCAGTAATTAGTTATTGATTTTTGTATGATTTGTAAAACTTTGGTTATAATAATTGGGCAATTCTGCAGGCATCACTGGATATATGCAGTAAAACATAGTAGCCATGATTTGTGCGTGCTATCTTTCGCGCCAGATGCAGCAATGTTGCCTGTTCAGAAGTGAAATGAGCACTGTTGAAGAATTTGTGACTGGATATAAATCAATAACTAATTACTGAGACGTCCGATTTGAAAACGGTCTTCGGTAAAGTTGTAGCTGATGAATGTATCTCACAGTATCAACGTAGCACTAATCCTCAAGAGCACATGGGCAAACACTACGACCGATTGAATGAATTGCTTGCTTTTCCCATAGTAATTCCCATATAAACTTTAAAGGGCTTGTGCAGTTTCAGTTTTTATCCGAATGAGCTCAAACTTTGGGAGGACACTCAGAATTTGATCTAGAATTGAATGAGCGGTGTGGAGCAAAAACGATTTTTTGAACCACTCTAATGAGTAGTATATGTGATATAAATGAGTTGTGAATGCGTTGTAAACGAGATGTAAATAAGTTAAAAATAAGTTGTAATTGGGTTGTAAATATGTTGTAAATAGGTTAGATATAAGTTGTAAATGAGTTGTAAAAAAATTATAAAAGAATTATGAAAAGCTTGTAAATGAGTTGTTTGTGTGGTTTTAATGAGCATAGAAACGCGCTGTAGATGAGTTGTAAAAAAAAATGTATATGTGTTGTAAATGGACTGTATATGGGTTGTTTATGTGTTGTAAATGGGTTGTAAATGGAATGCAAATATGTTGATAATGGGCTGCAAATGTTTTGTAAATTAGTTCCCGCATAGAAATTTACCATTATCAAAAATACCACATTCATATTTTTATAAATGTAAGTGGTTGCTTTGGTGATTGCAAACCAAATTCATATTTTTATAAAAATAAGCGTTTTTTTTTTCGGCGATTGCAAACCACATTCATATTTCTACAAGAGTAAGTGGTTTTTCCGACAGCATCCTGATTTGTGTGTTGAAAAATGATTATTTCATCGCTCGACAGGAACAGGGTTGTCACGTATGGTTTTATAATTGTTTAACTGGCATTGCGAACTTGACATGATACGTTCGAGACTCTGATCTATACCTACCAAGTACAACGATGCATAGCATACAATGGCGCGGGAAGTGGGTAGGACAAGTAGGACATGTACTACGCACAAAAATACCTGGGTAGGACAGTCAAAGGATTGTCCTACCCACGATTGAACAAAAACAAAAAAACAACAAGATCAACAGAAAGCTTGAAAAATAATTTGAACTGTTTATTGAGGATTTTGCCCTCTAATAGACTCACACCTAAATAATTTTGTAACACCAAAATATTCTCCCACCATGTTTGCCATATATTGGATGGCGTCGTAGCTAACAAAACCAACCAGTAACGACATGTAACGCATTATGTTGGATTGTACATTGAATGCAAGTTGCGTGCTTCTATTAAAGTGCCATAGAAACTGACGTGTGAGTATTTATTTTTCCACGTTCAAAATGTGCACGAGAATCTGTTCCTCAACAAAACGAACAATATCATCTGTTCAATATATTTTCGTTTTGTTGAGGAATAGATTCTCGTGCACATTTTGAACGTGGAAAAATAAATACTCACACGTCAGTTTCTATGGCACTTTAATAGAAGCACGCAACTTACATTCAATGTACAATCCAACATAATGCGTTACCAGTGCGTTACTTGTTGGTGTTGTTAGCTACGACGCCATCCAATATATGGCAAACATGGTGGGAGAATATTTTGGTGTGACAAAATTATTTAGGTGTGAGTCTATTAGAGGGCAAAATCCTCAATATTATTGTTGAGGAATAGATTCTCATGCACATTTTGAACGTGAAAAAATAAATACTCACACGTCAGTTTCTATGGCACTTTCATAGAAGCACGCAACTTGCATTCAATGTACAATTCAACATAATGCGTTACATGTGCGTTACGTGTTAGTTTTGTTAGCTACGACGCCATCCAATATATGACAAACATGGTGGGAGAATATTTTGGTGTGACAAAATTATTTCGGTGTGAGTCTATTAGAGGGCAAAATCCTCAATAATATCGTACTTATTCTTAGGGAGAATGGAAGACACGATAAGGTTTTCCATTGTTTTCTTATGCCTAGTGAAGCGGGACATGGTTTGTGCATGACTTGTGGGCTTCGTAGTAAATTGAAGAACTACGAGAAAAAATATGTGAACCTAACATTTATCGTCAAGTTTACATAAATTTTCATGTTTTTTTCCCTCAAATTGTCTTCAAAGTCTAATCCCCATTGCCATAAAGCCTATTCAGTTTCTCCAAAGGTGTACTAAAACAGTGATTATTTTAAAACTTCGCAAATAGTTAAATTTCGTGCTACATTCCACGATCAACACATTTCAGGCAAATGTTGACGTTATAATTCCGGTGTTTCAGCGATTCAACTCATTTGTACTTCCGTGAGATTTGTCTGTATTGTGAAAACACTAATAAATAATCAAATTAAAAAAAAATCCATTTGATTAAATTTTACGATGTTGCTGCGCACGAAACACAGTTGCTGGTTTGAGAAGTTGTCAAAATGCGTTGCAGTGGTATTCAATGCATGGAATCTTCAAGTAGACTTGTTCGATGTTTCAGAGATGCTGTTTTTAGAAAGAATAAACACATCTTAATGAAAAAAGAAAACACCTGGCACCGTAAACTGTCAAAAAAGTAGACTTGCAATTTCATTTACTATCGTTCTTGCTTGACCCAATCTCACCCCCATTTTTAATGTTTTAGACACCGTACCGAAAAAAATGAAATTTTTGTGGTAAAATCAAATAGATTCCGGAAAATACGTGTGAAGTGTAATAAAAGGACTCTCAACCTTCTACTAATACAACGATAGAGGTTAAAGTACATGCATGATACTTTGTACAGGAGAAATTGAATGTTGCGAATTTTATCTAGTTTCAACATACAAGTTTAGTGATATAGTAAACAAAAACTTCTATTTGTAAAAATGTATATTGTAATGAATTATGTGTAATAATATGTTCCCTAACATATGAATTATTAATTTTAGTAATATCAGCGTTAGTAGTTGAAATATTCCATAAATCATATTTTTCCGTTTTGTCCCAATCTCACCCCCTAGACCCATTGTCACCCCCATCGACGGTATTTAATTGTTTAAAAATGATTGGATCAAATTCGCATTATTAATTTGGGGTATTTTGCATAAAATATTTAGAGCAGATTATGAATATTTTCTGAAAGATTTTGTTTTGAAACATTTCTCATGAATCTTGCAATTAGCCAGATCGTTTTAATGCATAGAAAAAAAATAGCAAAAATTAACAGAATTCTTGCTGTTCATTTATTTGTTAACAACCCAACTGGTTGTAACGGTAAGTAGTTTATTCTATTTTTGTCGAATTTGTACAATAAATTTGTTGGGCAGGGTTTAAATATAAAGGATACTCTGCTTTTGAATCTCTCTGTTCCTTACAATGCTTGAATTGAATCCTGCTGCAAAATTGTACAGGCTCCAGAGACTATGGCGAGTTAAAGAGGCTCTTCAAGAATTTCGTATCAGATTCCCAAAAATAAGTTTCAGGGATTGTCATAGTGATTTTATTTAGAATACTTTCAAGGTATCCTAGAGACAACTTTTCAAAGGATACTTATAAGAACATCTTCAAAATTAGCCCCAGGAAATCTAACAGAACTCCAAAGCTTCTTCTTCTTCTTTGTGGCGTTACGTCCCAACTGGGACAAAGCCTGCTTCTCAGATTAGTGTTCTTATGAGCACTTCCACAGTTATTAACTGAGAGCTTTCTTTGCCGATTGACCATTTTTGCATGTGTATATCGTGTGGCAGGTACGAAGATACTCTATGCCCTGGGAATCGAGAAAATTTCCTTTACGAAAAGTTTCTCGACCAGCGAGATTCGAACCCACGACCCTCAGCATGGTCATGCTGAATAGCTGCGCGTTTACCGCTACGGCTATCTGGGCCCCTGAACTCCAAAGCTACTACCTCCAGTAATTTCCTCAGAAATTACTATGATTTTTTCCCAAAACTATTCCATGTCCTCCAGATATTTTTTCCCTAATCATTTAACCGAATTCTCCAGTTGTTACTCTAGGAGATTTTCCATAGATTTCTACGAAATTTCCTCCGAGTAAGCCCATAAAGTTAATTCCAGAATTTTTGAAAAATTGCTTAAAGGCTTAAAAAAAAACCCTGCAAGAATTCCTCCGCCTGTTCATACGGATTCTTTCAAGAATTCATCCACGCTTCATCCTTGAAATCAAAAATTTCTTGAGTTGTTCTTTGGACAATTTTTTTCTACGAATTTCTCCAGCATTTTATATAAGTATTACTAATGCAGTTTTTCCGAACATTTCTTCAAAAGTTTCTCAAAAACTTCCCATGTAATCTCCAAAATTTTATTTTAGTTTTTACACGAGTAAATACTACAGAAAGTTTTTCCAATAATTTATCCGATCAATTCTGCACATATTTCTTCTGATCAATGTTTTTCGAGGAATTCCTTTAGAAAATTGCGTGATACTATCCGAAGTTCATTCACGAAACGCGACGCGAGACAAGACATAACACTTATAGTTCTTACTATCGTCAAAAAGTTTTAAAAATTACCTTTCTGTCGACCGGTTTCGGGCGCGATTCAGCCCATCTACGGGACAATGTCCGACTGACTGCATTTCGTACGTTGCTCGTACACGTCCGAAGAGAAATGCTACTGGTGCTTCGTGTCTACCAAATCGAATAGGCACGATGTGATGGGGGGATCGTCTTCATTCATCAGCGGTCCTTGATTGTTGCTGATAAACATGGATTCCCATGCGTTTAAGTGTGAAGCTTTCCTAATGCTTTTGATGAGCTTCGCACTTTCCCAAAGGATTTCATGATTTGTATTTACCGCATGAGCTGCTACACTGGATTCGTTTGTTTTACCGCCCGTAACGGCATTTTTATGTTCTCTCAGGCGGTGTTTGACTTTCCGGCGGGTTTGACCAATGTAAACAGCTGGGCAATCCTCACAAGGTATCTGATATATTCCAGATTGTTCGTCCGGTGGAATCTTGTCCTTAAGGTTGCACAGTAAGTCGCGTAGGGTCTTATCGCTTTTGTGTACAACTTGTAGGCCTTGTCGATTTAGTGTGTTTTTAATAGAATTGGTTACTTTCGGAAGGAAAGGCAGACTGACTCTTCTAACTTGTTCGGTATCCGATTGTAGTGTAGTTATGTTTCTTAGGTGTCTTTTGCGTTTGTGTTTTCGGAGAATTTTGTTAACAAATGTTCTGTCATACCCGTTTATCTCGGCTGCCACGTGGATTTGGTTTTCTTCTTTATCGAATTCGTCTTGTTCCATTGGAATGTTGTAGAGCCGGTGTGCCATTGAGTGAAAAGCGGCCTGCTTTTGGGCGCCGAAGTGGTTGGAATCGGAAGTGATATAGCGATCAGTGGACGTAGGTTTGCGATAAATACCAAATTTTATTGTATCATCTTCTTTCCTGCTGATTGTCAGATCGAGGAAAGGCAATTTGCCCTCAACCTCTTTTTCTACCGTGAAGTTAATCGAACTGTTTTGGGAATTTAACATTCTCAGGGTCTGGTCTAAATATCGTTCTTTCACTGTGGCAAAAATGTCGTCTACGTACCGCCACCAGACTCTGGGAAACAATATATCCTTCTGAGCATCAACCTCCAAGTCACTCATGAAGACGTCTGCTAGTAAAGGCGATAGCTTGCTGCCCATGCTCAATCCGAAAGTTTGCCTGTAAACCTTTCCTCTAAATGTGAAAAAGTTTTGCTTCATACACACCTGAGCAACGGAAAGATACGCGTCGATGTGGTTTGGTTGAGCTCGACTGCGTTCCAAATGACGACGGAGACTTAGTAGAGCTTCGGTGACAGGTACGCTTGGGAATAGTGCTGCGACGTCAAACGAAACTAAAATCTCACCTCTTCTTAGCTTGAACTCTTTTAATTTTTCCACTAAGTCAACCGAATTTTTCACGCTTTTTCCATGCTTTACAGGGTATTTTTTCATTTCATTGACTAGCCAAGCTGCCAATTTTTCCGTGGGCGTTCGAATGTTAGACAAAATTGGACGCATTGCAATGGGATCTTTGTGGATCTTCGGCAAACAGTACAAAGATGCAACCATTGGATTCGGCACATGAAGCTTTCTTTCAAGCTTCTCTTCGCCCATCAGATGGGCCACTTTTTGCCGCGTATGATTCACTTCCTCGATCATTTTATTGAGAGGATCTTTCGGTTTACCGTTCTTAAATTTCACTTCTTCGTACGGCCCAGAACCGATCATTGTATGCACACGCGAATCATAGTCCTCTCGATCCATTATCACCACCGCGTTTCCCTTATCCGCACGGGAGTACACCACATCACGGGATTTTAATTTTCGAATTGTGCACCACGTATCGAAACTAGGACGATTTTTGTTCTCTGTTTTGCTAGCCGTTCGCACTAGACATTGCTTCACGTTGTGGCGGGTTGCAGCTTTGAAGTGATGGTTATCATATTGAATGGCACTTTCTATGTTATTGACTATATCGGCAAGGGGGGCACTTTGGGGGGAAACGGCAAAATTCAAACCTTTGTTGAGCAAACTCAACTCTTCTGTTGTGAACTCAGTGGACGAGAGATTGACCACAAAATTGTCGATAGTTTGTGGTAAACGACGGGTTTTCGGAGCCTGTGTGCATTCAAGGGAACGTAACTTTCGGCAATGTCGCTGTTTCGTGACGCGCACTCTTTTCTCTAGATTACGGGTTGCACTCTCCAACGATTTTTGCCAGCACTCTTTCTTCTCTTCTACACATCGGCGCGCTACACATTCAGTAACGTAATGGTAACTAACGTAACGTAACTATCCGAAGATTCCATTGATTTTAACTATGAAAGATTGACGGATTTTATCCATGAAATCTCCTAAAACTTCTTCGAAAGTACAGGAGTTCTTAAAGAGATTCTTATTCATTAAGGATGTTTTTAAAACTCACAGGTTTTATCAGAGGTTACATTTCTTTAGTAATACACTAAGGATTTTTTTTCTGAAAGAATTTCTAAAACAAACTTTCAAATTTCTGAAATTCCTCCACTAATTTTATGTAATTTTTCGAGTAAATAAAAATGACATAGAATTAGTGGAGGAATTTCTGTGAAAATCTTTGAAATAATCTCTAGAGCTATTGCTGAAGGCCTTCAGAGAAATCTTTTATTAAAATCATAGCAAAACCTAGAAATTTCTGGAGAAGTTATTGATTGAATTTTAGAAGATTTTTTGCCTGAGAATCTTAGAGGATGTTCCAAGGAAATCGATGGATGAATCACTGGATACAATCTTGGATGAGGGGGCCTTCCTTAGCCGAGTGGTTAAAGTCCACGGCTACAAAGCAAAGCCATGCTGAAGGTGTCTGGGTAAGAATCCCGGCCGGTCTAGTATCTTTTCGTAATGGAAATTCCCTTGAATTCCCTGGGCATAGAGTATAATCGTACCTGCCACACGATATACGAATGCGAAAATGGCAAAGAAAGCTCTCAGTTAATAACTGCGAAAGTGCTCATAAGAACACTAAGCTGAGAAGCAGGCTCTGTCCCAGTGGGGACGTTAATGCCAAGAAGAAGAAGAATAATCTTGGATGAGTTAGGAAATCTTAAAGATTTTGTGGAGGATTTTCAGTGGCTTCTGAAATAATCTTAGGATAAATTTAATTGTTGTGGTACTCCTTGGTAAAATCCAGGTTGAATTATTTAGGTATCCTAAACGATATTCTTTGAGAAGTTCCCTAAGAATATTCTTGGAGATTTTCCTTGAATATAATTACTTAATGTACTACTCTAGAAATTTCCGGAGTCAAGTATGAACATACATGAAATAATTTCCAATTGAATTTCTAGATAAAACATGAAAAAACATACACATACATGTCGTAATGTCACGAATAATTTTCACAAAAATCTTAGATCTTAGAAAATATATCATCTCTAATTTCCTAATTTTAAGGACCTCAGTCGCTACCAGCCCCGTAAAGACAAAAACTTTCTTAGTTTTATGATAACGATTGGCACCCTTTTCTTTTGAGCCCCTTACATATAGTAATTTTCAATTTAGGATTCCACAGGGTAAAAATTTGTCTTTGCTTCTCTGTGCACAAAATATTTGTCAACGTTTGTCCTACCCATGGTTCAGAATGTGAACGCGCCTCTGATAGCATAGGATCATCTTTTGAACTATTTATGTCGCAGGACACAAACAACATTTTACGAGAATATTGGTGGGCTAAAAATAATCTATTTCCGTACATTTTGTTACGGTCAAATAAAAAAATCACAGTGAGCAGAACAAACTTTGCCTCGTGAGAGCAAGTGTTGCTTGGAACACTATACAATTTAAATTTAATCTATTCGCCACATTCTCAAACCATGTGTTGTAGATTAGTGTATCCGACCTTATTCATGATCTTGTAAATTTAACATCAGCTCTAAATCTTGTCACACTTTTTAACTTCAATTTTGCTGCATATGCGGTGTCCTTACTTTTAAAGATTCATATAAAAGGCCCAGACACAGCAGCCACAGCGGTTTCCGTCACTTAAACGGTTCAATGCTGTTACCTTAGAGACGATCGGTCGGCTACTATTTAGCGCGAAAAAAGATAATTAATCCTCGGTGTTGAAGGCCAAACAATCGAATCGAAGCAACCATAGTACAAATTTCACACTCTTTCCTATGCCGACGAGCGGCCGATGCACGTGGATCTCCATCATGCATGTAAGGTAAGCACTGGCGGCAACCGAACCGAAACCACATACCCCAGCTCAATAGCGCAATGCCAAAGAATTAGCATTTCAATCTACCTTCGACTTTTGCCGCAGCAAGACACAAACGCGAAATAGTTTCTAGAGTTTTTTTTTATTTACTAACCGGCTTCTAGGGCAGTGCAAATACATCAGGCTCCAGTCCAGTTCTCTTTACTGATCTCAGTAGCCATAAAAAAATAAACTCTTGAGTGTTTTAAGAAGCAAATAGTACCTGTTGGAAAATGCCGTGTACCTGACCGAGATTTTAATAGTCTGTACATGTGAGTGCCCACTTGGTGTTTTTAATAGTGAAATTGAAAGTTGGATTGTCGAAACTACATTTTCGATCTGCCACAACTGTGTGATCCCAACTACAAAAGTGAGAGGAATTGTAATAAAAATTGAAGAGTTGTGATGCCTGATAGTTCAGTGCTAACAACTACCCATTAAACAGATCAAGGATTTTGTGCAACAGTAAGCGGGTGAGTTGTGAATAAGATAAATCTCGTGATTGGGCCTCCAAATGAAGTTCATTCATTAAAATTGAGAAACTGTGTTGTCGACCAAGAAAGAGGAGTGAAAAAATATACAAAGTGTGAGTTAAATGTAAAATAATACCTAAAATGAAACTCGTGCCCTGTAACCGATTGGTAAAAGTGATTCTTTTGTTGTCGATTTTACACCATGTGTGGTGCCGTAATAACGACTTGAACGAGAGTAAAAGTGAAAAACGTCGCAATCTAAGCAGGCAAAGAGCAAACAAATCCAGCGCTAGGATTGTCGAGAAAACCATCAGTAAGTGCATTAGATAAGGTTTAAAGCTTACTTAAGAGTACACAGCACGAAGCTTTCAGTTAATTGTGACACGCTACTACTGGTTCTAGTGCTAAACGATGGATACTTACTGGTTCTCTAACAAGTTGCTAACCTAGCTTATGATTGGTCACGATAGTCCCGGTGCCTTGAGTTAAATTTGCGCGGTACAGTGTGTCAATGGGCTAAATGGCTTCGCCTTGACAGTGGGTAACAGTCGAACTTATACAAAATAGCGTGTTGGAGCATTCTAGCCCTAATTTATTTTTCGAGCATTGTTGAAAATCATATAAATATAAATCATATAATCTCGATTAATCATTAAGGTAACGTGGGGTAAGTGGATACAGAAAAATCAATAGTCAACTTCATTGTTATGTACACCTAACGTGAATAATGTATTTTTTTCTGTGAATAACGATGTTTTTGAAAAACACTCGTAGTTTGAAAATAGTAGTTACATTTATTTTTAAATAACAAACTGACATAGACACCGATACGTTAATGCTTCCAGTGGACGATTTGCCCTTTGAAGGAAACACCACACTAGACAACGCACTAGCATGCAACGACCAGTGGCTCAGTCGAAAAATCTTCCTGACGCAAAGTTTTCCGGACTGAAGCGGGAATCGAACCCACACCCCTTGACTCGATGCGGCTAAGTGCTTGATAACACTAACCGCACGGCCACGAAGCCCAAATATGTTTATTCTATTTATGTTTGTATTATCTCTCTAGAATAATTTATATAGTCAAATAAAGTAAGATACTATGCTTTCAATTGGAGAATTAGTAAATTTTGCTCTTTTGCAACTCAGCTTAAATAGACCACGAAAAGTTTCGTGTGAGTTTTGAAATTTTTGTTTTTTTTATATATATACTTTTTTATACCAGAAAGGTTAAAAAACTTTTAGGTGGATGATTTCAAATTCTCTATGGTCAATTTGACAAATTTAAGCTGGGAATGAAAAAAAAAATAAGGGAAAACAACATTTGCGGATATGAAAACTTATGAAAATTCTCGTAAGCAGTCTGCCATAATCATACTTTATCCACTTACCCCACCCCATTAAAAAGTTGTGGTAAATGTACCATGTACAATAATATCAGTATTTATTTATAAACATATTTTTCATTGTCATTTATTCAATTAGAACTGAAATGCTCACCATGTGTCGAAAGAAACTAATAGATTCAATCTTAGACAGAGATACAATGGATTTTTGATTGATGGAAAACAATTTTGAAAGTAATTAATTTTTGCAGCTATCAGTTCGGTTTGCTACTCCGTCACGAGCAGACGTCTCCGTTGTGGTCTCCGCGAGTGGTGGTGATTATCACCCTTCAGCCAATTCTTTATCCGATAGCGAGAAATTTGAGTTTGGTGTGAAGAATTGTTTAGAAAGTAGGAGTGATTTACGTAGGCATCTTGATGGTGTTTTGATTCCGTTTTTCCTAAATGCAAATGAATGCTGATTAGACCTGTGCGCCGCCGCTGGCCCATTTTACGTCACGCCGACGCCGATTGATACATCGGCGGCGCGCCATACGCCGATCAACGTCTCACCGCCGATTTTGCGTTTTCACGCCGATAAATACATTAACTCAAATAATTTATAATAATAAAAAAATAACCCAGATTATTTAGGTATCGTTTAAGGATAAAAAAAATCGTACATCAATGTTTCAAAGGATTTTTTTTCAAAAATTTGTCCCGAAAATCGCCCAGTGGATCCTTCAGAATTTTTTCTCCGGATCCCATGGAGAATCTTTTCAAAGTTTCTTTTAAGAATACCTTCTGGAAGTGAATAATTCTTGAGATTCCACCAGGATTTGATTTTTTAAGATTAAGTCTTTCGTGAAATTTTATTTAAATTATTCTAGTGATTTTACTAAGATTTTCTTCGGTGTATCTTTCAAAAAATTGTTCTCCAAAAATTCCTTACTTTCTAAGAGCTCATGTATACATCGATAGATTTCCACCTCAATTTTTATCATGGATTCACCCTTATTCATGTAAAATCGTTCAAGGATTGTCCAGAATTTTCGAATGGATTTCTCTATTATTTTTTATTCGAAAAGAGTCACTGAGACACCTAGTTCTTGTAATTCTCATTGTAATTTCTTTAGGATTTTTTTTAAAGAAATTTCTTCTGGAGTTTTTCTAAGAATTGCAAAATTAATTATTGTAGGAGTTGTTTCTAGCACTTCTTCAAAACTGTTCTAACGATGCGGCATAAATTTATTCAAAAATCTCAATCACCTTACCAGTGTGTGAGAAAAATATCGCCTTAAAAAAACTACAATGAACTAGGAGAATAAATAACATACGGCACATTTATTCTGTCAAAAAGTCCTGTGAGATTTCCTCTAGAAATTTCTTCAAAATTTGTTCAACTATTCCTCCAAGTTGTTTTTTAAGGAAACCTACCATTGATTATTTTGGAGTTTTTCTAATAAATCGTACAATAGTCACTTCAAGAATTCCAACAGTAAGTCCGCATTGCATTTTCTCAGGAATTATTCAATATGTTTCTTTATTATTCCTGGAGTTTCTTCTGGGATTTCTCCGATGAATAGGGTCCTTAAATGTTTAATGAAATCTTGTTTTTATTCAATAACACGGAATAGCATGTTACTGCAACTTCTTTAGCAATTTTTCGAGCTCAAATAACGGCTATAGGGGGAGATCCCCCTGTACCGGACACTTAAGCCACTAAATTCAAAAATTCGAAAACTATTGATTTTGTGGGCTCGTGTTACCCATTTATGATAAATATTATCATATTTATAGTGTACAAAAATAAATTTGAAAATATAAATATGAATTTTGACAATGAATTTGAATGATGTATTTTAGTACCAAATTGATCGATCTTGAAAGGTGGCACCCAATACCGGGCACGATCTGGAAATGCCTCGAATTCTGCAAATTTGAACATCATTGAATGTGAACACTATAGGAATAGTTTATTATTACCAATTCAATGCATTTGCAACATTTACAATAATAATTTGAGTCTTTCTTAGTTTGCAAGATGCCTATTAAAAACCTCTTCCATATATGATGAGAAATAGCACATTTTACGATGTTGTTCTGAATGTTCATTCTTCTTAGTTTTATTGCATGTTTGATACCATGATCGACGGAACCCATGAAAAATGAAAGTATTTTGAGACACTGACGCAATAATTACAAAGATATCATATTACAAATCAAGCTGTCCGAAACTGAGGGACAAGAGGTGCTTAACGAAAATTGTAATTTGTCCATATTTAGTTCAATTATGGTACAAAATACATTCATACTATCAAATTAGGATTATGTTCGATCATGCTTGCGTGATCCAAAGTATTTTTTCGTATTCAAAATAATTACTAAATAGGCTCAAAATTAAGAGAATACGTATTTTTTTTATAGATTTTCAAACCTTCTACTTTGTTAAAAAGGCATGCATATTTCAAGGATGTGTTATTCTACGCAAACATTAGTCTACATAATAGCTTTCTTTTCTACTAATACCCCATCTTGATTGGACCACGATTTCTCAATGTTTCGACTTTGTCCGGTATTGGGTGCTGTCCGGCACTGGGGGATCTCCCCCTATCACATTTAGATTTAAATTTAAAAATTAGGTCCATAAATGAACCTTGACATCTTTGATCATGTTTGACGTTCGCTTAGTCGATAAAAACACCACAGGGGCTGTAGTTTTAACACTGGGGTTGTTCCTATCTGACATTTCGGAATGGACACGGAAAACAAAATACACCCAAAATTTGAGTTTAAGCCAAAAGGTGTGACAAAATCTAAAAAAACATAACAAATGTTTTTTGGGCTTAAACAAACGAAAAACATTCAAAAATTGAGCAAACATTTGTTTTAAGCTTAAATTTAAGCGTTTGGCACTAGAATTGGGACAGGGCTTTAGGATCCTATTCTCCAGAAGTTCTTACACGGTAATCTTGAGATGTTTTCTTCATAAGTTTCGTACAAGAATTTTTCTAGATTATGCTTGAATTACTTCAGCGGTTCAGTCAGAATTTTGTTGAATATTCTTACACGTATTCCTGCAGAGCTTCATGCACTTATTTTCCAAAATTTCATTTTTAAAATTCTTTTAATATATCCTTACAATTTTTTCCCTAAATGCCCACGGATGCTTGAAAAGATTTTTCTATATAATTATTTCTCCAGAGTCTTTTAAGGAACTATTTCTTGAGCATGTTCAGAGGTTTATAAAGAAAGTTTGCAAGAATTCCTCTAATAAAATTTGTAGATATTCCACCAGGGGATCTCGTAAGAAATTCAGTGTTTCTTTGATCTTTGAAGAATATTTCCATAAGTCAGTGAGTTGCTCTTCTCTCTTTAAAAAGGTGTCATACCATCAATATTCATGAAAACTCCTCTAAAAAAATATTTTACTATTATTTCTCAAAAATATTTTTCAGGGTTTGCTATAGTACCGTTAAGTCACCAGTCACCGTGCGGCCCCCATTCACCGTGCACATATGCAATTTCCTACAGAATATTTATACAAAATTCGCAAATTATTCTCTTGGCAGCAAAATAAGATAAAACTGATGAAATGAGGTAGTTCTTGTCACAAAACATTTTGAAAAACCTAGTGTATGCAGTCAAAATCATGTGAATTCCGTTTGGTAATGCGATTTTTCAATACTCTTAGTAGAAACGCCAAAAATTAACATTTTTCATTTCAACGTTAGAGTATCACATTTTTCATTATTTCAACAAGTTTTCGCTGCAGATACTTCTAGTAAGATGTATTTCATCGTATGAGGTGAGCCATGAGGTTTTATGCAAATCAGATTTTTTCCTTGCGATTCAGTCGAAACACAAATGCACGGTGAATTGATTCTTTTTAATATTTATGGTTCCTTTTACCGTGCCTTAGTATAAAATGCATGAAATTATTGGGTAATATTGAATTTATTGTTATATCGCGATTTAATTACTTTATATTTAGTTTTTGGGCAAATATGAAATGGTTTGAACAAAACAGTCAAACCTCCTATAACGATTTTGATGAAAAATTAGTGATTTACTTATTTTTCAACTTTCTATGATTTTTATTTTAATATAAGATTTGAATACCCTTAAAAGTGAGTGCGCATACTACTAGCAACATATTTTCTCCACCAACAACGTTTCTTCAAGGTACATAATTAAATCATGTCGAAAACTATACGCACGGTGAATGGTGATATAGAATGGTGCGAGGCGACCTTAACATGATATTTGTAAACATAATTTTTGAGTATTTATTTGTTATGCATCACTGATTTTTTTATTTTTCCCTGAATTATAGTATAATTGCACGCTTCGTAGTGGTATTCTAGTTCGCTTATAATGATTTGTAAAAAAATATAATTTATTGAAATGCATATATTTTTTTTAATGCACGGTGAATTGTAGCTTGACGGTAATTTATTCTGTCATTCTCATTGGAAACCTTGAAAAAATGGATGGACATTAGGCCGTCCCTTATTTTTCGAAAATGCAAAATGTTAAAAGTTCAACAATGTAAAGTGCTCGTTTTGGTAAGAAAAAAATCAGGTAAAAATTTGAAGTCCGTACGTGGACGCTAAGTGGTCCCCCAACGACCCTAAATGTATTAGGTAGAGATGAACCCTGTGCGACAAATCGAGCTCGCTGCTCTAGTGCACGCAACATGAGTACGAAAAGCCACTAGTAACAAATCGATAATCATCATGGACTTTTAAGTAAAATAATATTTTATATTGTGGATATCTTCATAACACTACACGCTGACATAAAATTCAAAACTACTAAGGGATCGTTCAAATATTACGTAACGCAACAGGGGGAGGGGGGTCTTCCGTAGTGTTACGGTCCTTACAACATTTTTTTTCATACAAAAGTTGTTATGTGGTAAAAGAGGGGGTCTAAAATTGAAAAATTTTGCGTTACGTAATATTTAAATCATCCCAAAGAAAACAAACTTCTATGCTGATTATCAACGCGAGCAGAACAATTTGTTACTGGTGGTATTTCGTACTCAAGCTGCGTGCACTAGAGCAGCGAGCACGATTACGCTCAAGGGGTCATCTACACCTAATGAATTCAGGGCCGTTGGGGGACCACTTGGCGTTCACGTACGGACTTAAAATTTTTACCTGATTTTTTTCTTACCAAAACGAGCACTTTACAATGACGAACTTATAACATTTCGCATTTTTGAAAAATAAGGGACAGCCTAATGGATCGGGAGATACAAACGTGAGCGTGTTGGGGGTTTGGCATCTAAGTCCGAAAGAGACATGGATTTGCGAAAAGAGATGTGTTTATAGTTAGTACTCGGATTCAGTTTGGCTTTCTATTCCGCAGAATCATAAGGTGTTCTGTAGCTTAGTTGGTTAAAGCGCCGGTCTAGCGTACACGGAGTCGTGAGTTCGAGTCTCACTAGAACGCGTATTTTTTCGCAAATTCATGTCTCAATTTGTCAAACAAACACACTGTGTCTTCTGATTGCAAGTTTCCAAATACTATGTTTCAGACATACCAGCAAATCTGGTTTATGCCAGTAAAGGGCAAACATTCATTAATGTAGCCTAATGGACATGGATTTTTCTTCGAATAAGTGTCTTTGGTATCTTCCGTTAGTATGACAGGAAAATATACGGGATAACAATTTCAGATGCTTGAGTACGGTCGTCCCGCCGCTTTGGATCAATGTTTGATGAAGTACAGAATTATTCATCATATAATTTTGGAAATAGTACTAACCCGATTTTTTTCGTCCCTTTTTCAGAAATCTTGTTGTTCTCACTGCACCAAGTATTTTTTAGTCATGTTAAAGCTACTATTAATATTCATAACAAGGCAAATATAGAATATTGATCAATTGTTTACATTTTGAAGGAGAGCTTCACAAAGTTTTGAAAAAGAGGCTGACAAAATCTGGGCATCTAATGTAAACAACATTTTAACTACGTGAAATGATACCAGAATAAACATTAGTTATATTGGAAACTAATGTTGATACTGTGATGTCGCAGATTTTGAATACTCAGCTTCTTATCATTTTGATCATTTTAACAATTAAAATATCAAAACTGAAAGCAGAAACCTGTTCCTAAGAAATCAAATTAAACACGATTTTGCCATAAGTGACAGTGATGTTAAATGTCATGAACATCACGTGACTCTGACAATTGAATAATGCGAATATCTTCCATCCCCGCGGAAAAAGTCATTGGAAAATGTTTTTCTCTGGTGATCATATCTGAACTGCTTGCAGTTGGTTTCGACATTTAACAGCTCTCAGTGAAAGCAATTTAAAAATTTGAAAACTTTTTCCGCATTAAGGACATTGAGAACTCATTGAGGTTACACATTTTTTTGACTGGCATTGAAATGAAGTCATCAAAATAAAGACTTTATTTTTTATTAGTATGTAGCACTTTTGAGTTATAGTTATGTAAAATTGTTACAATAATACAAAAATGGTTGAAGAACAAAATATGATATCGAACCTAAGATAATAATAAATTAATACCAAACAAAGTTATCATCTTACTGCTGAAAACAAGTTATGTTTTCAACATGCTTTCTTCATGATGTTGAACTTTGCTCGAGTAATCTAAACAGCACGCAAGAAACAATGATAGAAATTTGTACATTTTTTCTGTTCCGAGAAAATAAAATACCGACAATATCCAAAGCTGTGATTATTTATTGTGGAATATTATGAACGATTCTATAGATATGGATATCAGATAAGTTAATTCAAAAAGTAACGCGAAAAGTCCAGTAAACTACTACAAAAATACAAACAAAATTTTGCACAAAATTAAATTATTTTTCATCAATTTTCTTAAATAAAAAGTTCGAATAATCAGGTCAGATAATATATCTTAGTAGCAACAGTAAGATTGTAAGACAGATATGGGAAATGTTATTTCAAGTTTCGATTGCATTTGTACGCATACGGTTTCATGAGTTATATGTTCGACTTTTTTTAATGTTCAATTTTTGTCCACGCCGATGTACGCCGCCGCCGCCGCCGCCGAAAATAGTCAACGGCGTGACGCCGATGACGCCGCCGCCGCCGGTACAAAAATGCTCTGACGCCGCCGCCGACCAAAAATATTTCGGCGCACAGGTCTAATGCTGATTTGGCTTCCGGGTGGACAATTGCGAAGTAATTTAGCTTCCCATCCGTTGTTTTCTAAGTGTAAGTGAAAAAAGAGTTGAACAGAATTCGAAAGAAGTGAGATGATTGTGTGAGTGGTTTGGCTACAGTGGAAAAGAGTGACATGCTGTTGCATCATAGTGTAGCGTGGACAGAGGAACGACGACGGCGAGCAAGGTTCGGGATTTAGGAGTAAAATCCATAACATTGGACGGCGAGCACTCCGATTAGTGGGGAGAAACCGGGTGGCGAATTCGGTGAACTTGAACTTGAACTTTTTATGTAGATGTGTTGATATTTGTACATGCCAGAAGCCGTTCAGTGATGAAATATGCGAGTGGTCATGAAGGAGTGATTAAAATTTATTCAGTCTCCTATACGCTGCGGCTACTTTCAACAAAGAAATTATACGCTGACGATGCGTTTCATTTTCTTTAAAAAATAAGCTTTATTCGGATATTATTACAACCACATTTTTGATCCATGCATTTTGTATCTTGTAGCTTTGGTCGAGCTATGCGACACTCACGGGGTCCAAGTTGATGCAACGTACGGGCAAGGCATCATCACAGAACATGCTTATTGGTAGTGGTATTGCTTATCTTAGTGTTCAAAATGTTTTCTCTTTCTCATATATACTGAGCCCGCGCTAGATCTTTGTATTGGTATATTTGCTAGGAAGGAGCAGCACGTTTTTCTTTCTTTTTATCGAACGACCGTAGTGTGTATATGTGTACGTTTCAATTTATTTTTTACAGAGCACACGCTAAGAAAATATTATACTAGATGGCTTAAATACCATTCTAAAACCATATTCGGTCTATTCACTCATTGCGATGCATTTTAACGAATTAAGCTTGGCTAGTATAAACGGAATTTATATTGGTAAATGATTATTCGGAAATTATGCGTTTGATGCTTAATGTCATAAAATCCTGTGATATGAATAAAATTAGCCATATTTTTAATTGCAGTAAACAAAAGCCAAACAATGGAACGATATGGATTTTTACAAGTAACTCATTTATTTCAATATTGATCATATCTTGTTCTGTCTGTTGCTGCTACGTATTCGATTCGATCAAATTCCATTTTCCGCATATTTCCCGCAGTTGCTTTCATCTTGCTCAAGTCGGCCGAAATCGATGAGGACTCCCATAAAATAAACTGGAAAAAAGTGTGACAAAATGATAACGGATTTCCGAAATGAATACGTTTACCGAGCTTACCTTAATTCTCGAAATTATCGGATCCATATTTCAATTCCAATTTCTGAGTTCTGGGCCACCTCCTGTGGTAGCTTCCCTGGGGAAATACCTTTCGAGGATGCTGTTTCCGATGCGAGCCAAACACTGCACAATTGTGAAAAGACCGGCATTGTGACGACGATAATGTACTTCCGAAGTTTTTTAAAACACGTTTCTGCGGAAAATGTTGAACATCACGATGCAATGATAAAACCGAACTGAACAAATTTTGAACAAGTCCCAAGAGTAGCGTTGTTCACTACATAAGCACGGCAAAAAATTAATCGCGCATAAGCATGGTGAAGTATAAAATATAATAATTCGGTGTATAATTTGTAAGCTTCTCAAAGTTTAAAAGAGCATAATATTGAAAAAGTAATATATCCTACACTAACTAGTATTTTCAGTTTTCTCCGTGCACGAAGTTGTAGGGTTGCTGATCAATTGCGGACCTACACTGTTAATTGCGTTCTTACAAGATTTTCAGCTTGCTGCATTGTATTGCATTACATTATAATATATTATGCTATATTACGTTATATTTTATGATATTATAATGTATTATTTTATGCTGTATTGTATTCTGTTATACTATATTATGTTGTATTGTATTATATTAAATAAATTATAATACATTATATCTAGAGGGATTCGCGATAAGGGCCTATCTGACAAATCAATAACATTGAGAAAATAACCAATGAAATTCTCATGTGCAATTTTTAATCCCAATTGGAGAAAATATACTCAAACTTTAACCTTTCCACTTTAATACACATTTCATAAACCTAGTTTTAAAATCCTCATCAATACCACACACATCTCCTACAATTTCCCTAGCTATTTCGTACTAAAAAAAATATTATAAGGTTTCGCCTTAAACGCACTCAAGAATGCCAGTATCGCCCACTGTTATGAGCCTGAAATCGATATTATTTTCAGTGTCGCCTATTACTTTTGCGCCGTGTTTACATTCTGGTTTCAATTAAGCCTGCCATGTACGCCTTGTTTATTTGTTGTTTGCAGTGTCGCCGTTTACTCTCGCCGTGTTTTGATTTCGATTTCAGATGCGCCCATCACATTGATAAACAAAAACACAGGCGTAATCAATAAAGTGTGTGGTTTGACATAAGGTGAAGTTTCGTCTTCTACAAATTTACGTTTTTTGAATAGTTAAATTATCGATAGGGGAAAAGTTCAAGTGCAGTGAATAGACAATCGAGCTACAATTTCAACGCTATATTTTCTTAAATTGTGTACATTTTGTCAGTTTCGCCTGATTCGCGAATCTTTCTAGATATTATGTCATATTTTATTATAATACATACAGCCAACTCTGCATGATCGATATTAAATTCTCTATATTACTACATATTCTCGAACATAATGTAATTGGCCATTTTTGATTCCCTTTACGTTTAGTCTTGATTTGTTTGATAAACAAACACCGATTGAAATTCAGGACGCAAGCAACAGTTAAATCATTTTGATTATTGGTTTAATACTCTATGCTACTAGTGTATACAGGATCAGGACAGATTCTATTTTATTTTTTAGGTTTCCGCAGGTCAAAGAAACAAAGAACAAACAATATAAAGATATTATAATTATAGTTATTTATAGCATTTTTTTGTATTATATTCTTATATGTTGCATCACATATTATATTGTTTTTATTTATTTTTTTGTGTTTTATTGTATTTTGTATTATATTATCAAATTATATTCCCATATCGTACTAACTGTGCTAACACCACTTACAGCGATCCTGTAAAACTAATAGTGAAGTTTTCAATTTTATTATTTTACAGTAGAATTATTTTATTATGACTTTTAGTTGGAAGCAATGAAATAATCTAACACGCTCTGCGGCTAATGCGTGATTTTTTATATGATTGCATTTTCGTTTATGAAGAAGGATAGAAGATTGCATAGTTTTCATCACATTTATCGTATTGCTTTACTACAACATCATCCACAATTTTATGTTCTACAAAACAAATAACATTTTATTATTTAACAAGTAGCCAAAGACGTAGAGTGAAAGTCGGAGTCAGGAGTGAGATTTTTGATCATTTACCATTATGCCTTGGTCTCCAACAGTTGAAGGCGAATAGAATCCTCTATCTATTACTAAATTGTTTGACTAATATTCACATACATATTACATCCTGAATGTTCATGCTATGGAATTATTTTCTCTCAGGCACGAGAATTACTTACATAGGTTTAGTTTATTATTCTATTCCTTTGGGTCAAATTCTAGGAGCATCATGGAGTCCGATACCAAAGATACTAATTTTATCACTGCTCTTCATCTTTCAGCATATCGTTCATCTATACTAAATGTATTTCGTCCTTTTTTGGGGTGTATTCCATGAGGTTGAATTCATCATATCGATAGAATTAATTTAATATAATCATCTATATCAATCATATATTAACACCATCACTATTCTTATATATCTCATAGTATTCATTTCATTTCATTATATGTTGGGAATTGGGAGGGAGCATCAGGGCATCATTGAAATTGCAGCTGGACGATGGAGTGGAGTACCAACCGGGGTCTAGGAGAAAGCGCCGTAACATCCTTGTAGATGGGTACTATTTTATGTTCCATTTTAGCCCTTCGTACAACGGTTTTATGAATTCAAATTATTAATTAAAATTGACTCTACTATCCAGTGGAATCGCATGCAGAGTAAGACTCAAGCTAGGATAGTGGCTACCTACATACATACACATTGTGTAGCGTTGTACTATATCTACTGTTCATAGGTAATAAAAAGGTATACAAATAATTCCTTTGGCTCATAAAATAACAGATAATTTTCATTCCTTATAGCTACTAGTCCAGTGGAGGTGCACGAATTACTTCTTTATAATTGGTTTGTTATACTAATTCATTGGCATGATTTCCAGAAGCATCATGGAGTCATCGGAGATACTAACATAAACACTGATATTAATATTTCAGCATGTCGTTCTATTCCGGAAATCGTTATTCGTCCTTAGGGGCGATCCATTAATTACGTAAGACAATTTTCGGGGTTTTTCAACCCCCCTCCCCCCATGGTAAGATTTTTTGTATGAAAATTAAAAATAAATTGTATGGCGCGTAAGAAATCTCAAACCCCCCCTCCCCCCATAAACCCTTACATAATTAATGGACAACCCCTTATTTTGGAGACTACCTAATGAGGTTCAATTTATCACATTTAAAGAATGGAAATTCTGAAACATCTATATTCATATCCTATACAACTATAAATTCAATTTTAAATATTTTATTATAATTATTTCATTTATTATATGCTGGGTATTGAGAGGGTGCATTAAGGCATCAGAGAAGTCAAAGATGGACGACGTAGTAGGGTGTCAGCCGGAGTCTAGGGGAATGTGCCGTAACATCCTTGCGCTACATGCTGCTACAATGATTTTAATGTAATTGTCCTTGTTTACTATAGTAGGCTACAGCGAATGAAACGAAGCGTCTGATGTTATATGATTTTGTTTATCCTCCCTAAACATATGGAAGCTGAAATTTTGTTTTCGATGTATCCGGAAACTTTATTAACAAATCGTTGATTTTTATTCAAATTATTTTTTTATTTTTATCATTCTTCCCTCGACCAGCCTAATATAATCAGAAGGACAAATATTCCAAAGAAAAATATATGTCGGCCGATATAATACTGCATGCATTCAGATGCTGTTTCACTGCGTCTTTATAGCGTCTTTATAAATTGAACCTCATTAGGTAGTCTCAAAAATAAGGGGTTATCCATTAATTATGTAAGGGTTTATGGGGGGAGGGGGGGTTTGAGATTTCTTACGCGCCATACAATTTATTTTTAATTTTCATACAAAAAATCTTACCATGGGGGGAGGGGGGTTGAAAAACCCCGAAAATTGTCTTACGTAATTAATGGATTGCCCCTAAGGACGAATAACGATTTCCGGAATAGAACGACATGCTGAAATATTAATATCAGTGTTTATGTTAGTATCTCCGATGACTCCATGATGCTTCTGGAAATCATGCCAATGAATTAGTATAACAAACCAATTATAAAGAAGTAATTCGTGCACCTCCACTGGACTAGTAGCTATAAGGAATGAAAATTATCTGTTATTTTATGAGCCAAAGGAATTATTTGTATACCTTTTTATTACCTATGAACAGTAGATATAGTACAACGCTACACAATGTGTATGTATGTAGGTAGCCACTATCCTAGCTTGAGTCTTACTCTGCATGCGATTCCACTGGATAGTAGAGTCAATTTTAATTAATAATTTGAATTCATAAAACCGTTGT
Source organism: Aedes aegypti (assembly GCF_002204515.2). NCBI lineage: Eukaryota > Metazoa > Arthropoda > Insecta > Diptera > Culicidae > Aedes > Aedes aegypti. The sequence goes on along the minus strand of NC_035107.1, from coordinate 149,388,306 downwards.
ACGAAGGGCTAAAATGGAACATAAAATAGTACCCATCTACAAGGATGTTACGGCGCTTTCTCCTAGACTCCGGTTGGTACTCCACTCCATCGTCCAGCTGCAATTTCAATGATGCCCTGATGCTCCCTCCCAATTCCCAACATATAATGAAATGAAATGAATACTATGAGATATATAAGAATAGTGATGGTGTTAATATATGATTGATATAGATGTTTATATTAAATTAATTCTATCGATATGATGAATTCAACCTCATGGAATACACCCCAAAAATGGACGAAATACATTTAGTATAGATGAACGATATGCTGAAAGATGAAGAGCAGTGATAAAATTAGTATCTTTGGTATCGGACTCCATGATGCTCCTAGAATTTGACCCAAAGGAATAGAATAATAAACTAAACCTATGTAAGTAATTCTCGTGCCTGAGAGAAAATAATTCCATAGCATGAACATTCAGGATGTAATATGTATGTGAATATTAGTCAAACAATTTAGTAATAGATAGAGGATTCTATTCGCCTTCAACTGTTGGAGACCAAGGCATAATGGTAAATGATCAAAAATCTCACTCCTGACTCCGACTTTCACTCTACGTCTTTGGCTACTTGTTAAATAATAAAATGTTATTTGTTTTGTAGAACATAAAATTGTGGATGATGTTGTAGTAAAGCAATACGATAAATGTGATGAAAACTATGCAATCTTCTATCCTTCTTCATAAACGAAAATGCAATCATATAAAAAATCACGCATTAGCCGCAGAGCGTGTTAGATTATTTCATTGCTTCCAACTAAAAGTCATAATAAAATAATTCTACTGTAAAATAATAAAATTGAAAACTTCACTATTAGTTTTACAGGATCGCTGTAAGTGGTGTTAGCACAGTTAGTACGATATGGGAATATAATTTGATAATATAATACAAAATACAATAAAACACAAAAAAATAAATAAAAACAATATAATATGTGATGCAACATATAAGAATATAATACAAAAAAATGCTATAAATAACTATAATTATAATATCTTTATATTGTTTGTTCTTTGTTTCTTTGACCTGCGGAAACCTAAAAAATAAAATAGAATCTGTCCTGATCCTGTATACACTAGTATTAAACCTAGAGTACTAACCACTAGAGTATTAAACCAATAATCAAAATGATTTAACTGTTGCTTGCGTCCTGAATTTCAATCGGTGTTTGTTTATCAAACAAATCAAGACTAAACGTAAAGGGAATCAAAAATGGCCAATTACATTATGTTCGAGAATATGTAGTAATATAGAGAATTTAATATCGATCATGCAGAGTTGGCTGTATGTATTATAATAAAATATGACATAATATAATGTATTATATATATATATATATATATATATATATATATATATATATATATATATATATATATATATATATATATATATATATATAAATATATATATATATATATATATATATATATATATATATATATATATATATATATATAATATATATATATATATATATATATATATATATATATTATATATATATATATATATATATATATATATATATATATATAAATATATATATATATATATATATATATATATATATATATATATATATATATATATATATATATATACAGTCATCTCTCCCTTACTCGATATTGAAGGGACCATCGAGTTAGGGAGGTATCGAGTTACAGAACACAAAACCAATGCAACTACGATCCAAGGGACCATCGAGTTAGCCATGAAAACCAACTTTTACTATGGTTCTCTAACTCGATATCGAGATACGGAATATCGAGTAAGGGAGAGTTAACTGTATATATATATATAATATTATATATATATATATATATATATATATATATATATATATATATATATATATATATATATATATATATATATATATATATATATATATATATATATATATATATATATATATATATATATATATATATATATAAATATTATATATATATATATATATATATATATATATATATATATATATATATATATATATATATATATATATATATATATATATATATATATATATATATATATATATATATATATATATATATATATATATATATCACGTCGTAAAATTATTTTTATAAGTAAAATCAACTCAACGGCCGAATGTGAGTAGATGTTTGAAAAGATGAAAAAAGCAAGTTTGACAACAACAAAATCAACCGGTTTTTAGAAATTTATCTTACCTGTAAATCATTGGCCAAGTGGCACAAGTATTGTTTGTTTTACAATTAATCAATGTGAAATGTACCGATTTCCAATAGCTTCAATTTCAGTATTGTTTATCCTTCGATGTTTAATAACCAGAACAAAACAGTTTACGGGCACCAAATTGATAGGATATTCATAAGAAGGTATGGTTATCACACAAGCATAGGATAAATTAAAAACTAGTTCAAAGTCCGTTGATCTGTCAGGGAACATTCATAAACCACGTGGACTTTTTTTTTGGAAATCTAGATCTCTCTCCCCGTCATGGCCTTTTGTCCATATACAAATTTTAAAATGCCACGTGGTTTATGGATAGCCCCTTGATCTAAAATTCATTATTGTAAACATGAAACATAATAGCCTGCAAGGGCCCTTCATAAGCCACGTGGTTATATTTTTGGTATTTTTCATCCCTTTTCCCTTTTCAAATTTTTTATCTTTATTTATACCAACCGTAATCTTTGAACAGAACCCCCCTTAAAATGAACACGCAATTTATGGACGGCTGCACAGTATGGTTAAGGGGTTGTTCATAAACCACGATATTTCTGGAGAGATAGCTGGTGGATTGCAGGATCATTAAAATCGCTTATTTCAGTCATTTATGTCAAATATTCCATCATTTGCGATACTTTAAAAATGGGGATGGTACAAAAAGGGGGAGGGCTCCCTGCAAATCTTAGGACAACTCTTCATATTGTATTTAAAGTTTAAAACATAATATGGCACATGAATTCCGCTGCCCTGAATATAAAACACTGTGTCGGTTTATTGATTAGATTAGATTTTTAAATAAAAAATGCAAAATGTTCAAGTATATTTTAAAAATGACCTGGGGCAGACACGAACATTCTGAAAACGCCATTATTTTTGTTTATTTTTATACTTTCAACCCCGGGATGTCCGGTCTCTGTGCATTCAGATCGACTTTTTTTTTGTCGAACAGTGTAATCATCAATCAACAACTTTCACTTGGGTCTAGAAATAGAAAAATGTAACTTAAATTTTTAAGTCTTGGCCGTATGAATAAAATAAACCTAAGCACAAAATCATGCTTCTTTCTTTCCGAAATTTCGCATAAACGAAAAGTACATATATCCCAAATCATATATAAGCGACATTTGATAGATTTCCAACACAATTTTGAGCTGTTTAAATCTTGTTTGGTTCTTCTGGATCAGGCCATCACCCGTTTTCCATCAATTGGGTCCTAAAATGTTTAATGAATTCTCGTTTTTATTCAATAATACGAAAGAGCATGTTATTGCAACTACTTTAGCAAGTTTTCCCGCTCAAATAACGGCTATATCATTTTTTAACTTCAATTTTAAAAATGGTTCCAAATATCAACCTTGACACTTGTGATCTTGTTTGACATTCACTTTTTCGACAAAAATGCCACAGGGCATATAGTTTTAACACTGGGGTTGTTCCTATCTGACATTTCGGAAGGGACACGGAAAACAAAATATACCCAAAATTCGAGTTTAAACCAAGGGGGGTGACAAAATCTCAAAAATCATAAAAAAAATGTTTTTTGTACTTAAACCAATGAAAATCATTTACAAATTGAGTAAACATGTGTTTCTGTCCTAAACTTAAGCATTTGGTAATAAAATTGAGACAGGGCTTTAGGACCCTATTGCCTGACAGCGAAATTTGGCAGATTCTGTAAGCTTTAGACAAATTATTATTCTAGCTCATGCCTTTTAGATATACTGGTATTAGTTTAATTGAATTTATACTGCATAGGCCAGAACGATGGATAGAAAGTCCCCTTTGAAGATTTCAAATGAACAGTTCATGCTTTGAAGTTCATGTTCCAATATTTAGTCAATTAGTATTTTTATGGCTAATTCGACTCGATGAGTGTTGTAAACCTGCAAAAACAAACTGTTATAAATCGTAAACTTGAGTTCAGAATAGATAGAAAATTAAAACTTGATCAAGTTGGATTGAAAAAAAAATCAGACGACTTTTGTCAACATCAAAGTTTCTTATCCTTCTAGAATTTCTGAGAAGCTGGATAGCTCTTCAAGTGAGGACATTGGTTTTTATCATGTCATACATGAAACTAAATCTTCGAACTTTTTAGCGCAATACCTATTAGTAAATAATAATCTTATTTAGCACCGTACCATTTAATTCCAACTAGATTTTATATCCAAAGACAGATATGCGTATTTTGACCTCAACTGTGATCGTATACTAGACTAGACTATAAGTCAAGTCTTGTACACGACTCTGAAGACGGACTTACAGTAGAGGTCGAAATAGGAAATCTGTCTAAGGATACAAACTGTAGTGGAATTAAATGGTATAGTACTAAATTCGGTTTTCATTTACTTATGAAAAGCAAATTGCGCGAAAGTTTTGTTGGAATATTAATTTAATGAAATAGAATCTCCCGGGAAATATTGGTTTCCCGAGAAACATGAGAATCCCGGGAAACAGATTATTATTTCCCGGGAAACGGGAAACTCGGGAAATCTCGTTTTGTAATTTTTAGCTGCATGCTTTCTTCGGCAAAGTTATTAGGCACATTACTTTGACGCATTTTCTATTAGGGTATTAGAAAAATTGGGCACCTAAAATACGAAAAAGCAGGATTCCCCATTCAAACTTTAATCGCGATGCGCACATCGTAGACGTAACCGGTCGCCTTCGGGTTTCCAAGAATATTTTGGAAAAATTGAGACATGTTTCGTTGAAATTTTCTTGTTTTCCCTCAGATTATTTTTTTCATCCAGATTTGCGTTTTTCATATAACGAATCACCGGACGGGTAATACATATTTAAAGAGGCTAAAGAGAAAATTAATTCAAATAGATATATTGCTCAGTCATTTTTGAAGAATCTTCTTGGGATGTGCATTTATCATTTTTTGTAAACACTCGCACCTTGTATAAGGTACAGTAGGGGAAGTGTATCAGAGGGGTATGTGGATCATTCGTCAATATTAAGCATAAATACTTGAATATGTTGAATGTTTTGGCACCATTGCTTCGTTTTAGGTTATATTATTACGTCCACACTGATACTATTGCAAAACTGGTACTACACGTACACTGTAGTATACTGCTAAGAGTACTAAGAGTAAGTACCTCTTATGGCATACCTTGTGATGTATCGCATCGTCATCTGAAGGTGCATACCTTGAGTTTAATGAACCTTGCATTGCATGGCACTGACAGGAGGGATATAAACAAAGGTCGGGGATTATGTTGTTGGCAACGGAGAGAGACTGACGGACAGAATCTTACAGCTGGCGACGAGGAGAAAACAAAATGAGGTAAATATGCAATTAGCAGAAAATCAACTGTTGGTGATTGAATTCACAAAATGAAGTCGGAGTAATGCGCGATTTGTGCAAATCTGGTGTGAGGAAGTGCCAGAAAACATGCGAAATGTTTCTGAAGCGAGAATTGGGCAGAATTCTCCGGGGCGAACTTTGCGAGAATCAGTGTGATTCTCATGGCGTTGGCGGAAATCTGTAGGATTTCCCTTTAATGAAAAGCGAGAATTGATAGAATTCTCCCGGGGGCAAAGTTCGAGAGAACAAGATTGGTTCTCATGGCGTTGGCGGAAATGTGAAAGAATTTCCCGAGTAAATTGCGAGAATTGGTAGAATTCTCCGGATGGCATATTTTGAAAACACGAATTATCCTGATGAAATTTATATGGCGGAAATCAGCAGGATTTCAAAATGAGAGAAGTGGTAGAATGCTTATAAATAGATACCGAGAATGCATATGGCTGGTTGGCATTCGTATAGAATTTGCAAGAGTTCACGACATGCATATCAGGAAGTATCTGGGGTTTTGAATCGAAGAGATTTGATGAAATGAAGCAGAAAAAGAACACCCGGTTTCCCACGGAGGATTGCAATTGAACAAAGTCGATGCAAATTATAGTTCAGAGTTGGGTCATAGGTTCAGAAGTGCAATGCGTTGTCATAAAGGTGTTATTGAACGAGCGCAAGCGCAGCATAGTGGGTTTGAGTTTTGGAGGATTGGATGCTATCATTGGAGGGAGATTGTCCTTGTTTGTGTTGTTAGACAGATAGCTTATTCAAATTGTGTGAAGACCACTAAGAATGCAACTGAATTGCATAGGACCTAGGAGATTTTTCTTCTGTTGCGTGGGCGTCTGTATGACAGAGAATGATTTTTCTAATTGTTTTGTAGAGGCAGTAAGAGTGGGTCACTAACTATTATTTGTTTGTACTGGAGTCATGCAGAAGAGCAAGTAGCGATCTTTGTTTGAGTACCGGCGATGTGGAGTGACTGTTGTCCAGTCGAAATATTTTGCAGTACGCAGTGGATCTCCAGTTTATTCAATGATCAATGTATTTGTTTTTGATGACGAAATGATAGGTTGCGAAATAGCATGTTTTTCATTTTCTAAGTTCTGGACATAATATGTCATACAAGTCATCAGATTGAAATAAGAGATCAAGGACAAGATGTCGCTTGTACTAAAGTTTTGTGCCTATGCTGGAAGCTGGAAGAGTTATTGAAAGAGTGGCCAGCAAAGTGTGTGCATTAGCCAGAGTAGTGAAGTGAACCCGCCTTGGTTTCCAGTGGGTAATATAGAATTTTGTGCTACTCCAACTGTACCCAATAAAAAAATTGTATAGTAGTTGTCAGTAATCTGTCCTTTATGGATAGGAAGAGTTTTGATTGGTTAACTGAGAAAGTGATTGTTATGCGTACTTCGACTGCGAAGACGTTGCGGTAGGTGATAGACATGGTTTGCAGTAATAGTGGTTAACACGCTTAATGGTATGGGTGCCCTAGTGTAGATGTGGATGTGAAAGTCAGAGGAAAACAATATGCAATTTGTCTCAAAAACCACCCAGAATCTGGGTGAAAATTGTTCAAATTGAATAATACAGCATTGTGATGAGTCTGGAGAGCGTGTGCACGTTTCTCAGGGGAGTATGCGAGTGTTCGTGAGTTCAAATGTTACTAAGCTCTATATACCAATCCAACCGTCTGCGTAGTAGTGCAATGTTGACAAAATTCTATTTGTTTGTTGTGGGAACTGTCAAAACATTGCTTTTGTTTGCTGTGAATAAGCAAACACAAACAGAATTGCTGCCGAGCATGCATTTTCTTGTTGGACTGACGCTGACCGAAAGCTCAAATAACGTCATACAAACATCGATACGTTTTCATTATCAGGAAATCGACTTGTGTAAGATGGACCATACGCTGGTATTCGTGGCAGTTTGCCTGAAAACCTCTATAAAACAATGATTCTGTAAGGTGAACGTGACTGAATTTCCTCTCAATGATGATAAAAACCTAATGAGGTTGTTAACAAATAGAGAACATCGGAGTTATGTTGCAAAGTTGTACAACTAAACTCGGTTGGTTGTTTTCGTGATTCCTTTTCTTGTTGGTTCAACGTGTTCTTGGGCTGGAAAGTTTCGAGTTTTTCTTTGAACTACTGACTACAGAAAAGCATAAGGTAATAACGTTAGTATGATGGACAAATGCGTATCTGGGTCGAGGCAAGACCGAATACAAGCTTTGTTATTGACTGCTGAAATATTCATTAGCTTGTATTCGAAAAGGACTGAAAATATTTGACAGATTTGTAATGCTGCTCATAGTCGGGGTATTGCTGAAAGCAGCCAAAGGATTTGATACAGTAAAGCCTCATACATAAATACAAAAAAAAAACAATACAAAGCAATGGTGTAAACGATGGCACGCAGTAGATGCATTAGCATGAGTTGACTTTGTATTGTGTAGGGGTTACCAATTGATGTACGCATCAAACAATCAGTTACACTTACGAATCAATTCACAGAAAATCTTAACACGATGGTGGCGTCCTGTTTGAAGTTATAGTTTTGGATATTATGGAATTTAATTACAAGTCAATGATCGAGCGAAATGCCAAATGTTTTGTTGAATGAAAACCGATATACTAGATCAAAGGATCAATGGATGAAAATAACAGAATGTAAAGCAGTTGCTTGCACTCGTATCAATGAGAATTTCAACATGTGCACGCGTTTCGATAATAATTCATACTAAAGTTTATTTACTGGATTCAATCACAAATACCTTAACAAAATGCTTCCACTATTATGCATTCAGTTGGGACTCCAATAAGTTGTGCAATGAAAAGCTCGTTTAGTTGCTTAAGGAATATTGTTTTACGAATATTTCGTAATATTAATAGCGTTTGAATAATATTGATGGAAGTTGGACAGTATCAAGCTTGTGTTGGTAAATATACTCTTGTACGGCAGAAAGGTGCTGTACTTTACACTAGTTTAGAGGGTAGTTGATTCTAAGGGGCTTATAATGTTTATAATGGTCAAGTGTGTTGGTACCATTTGTGTGGATGTAATCAGTGGTGGAAATGAATCGCGAATAAACAAAAGTTAAGCAGGTGCAACGCTCACACGCTCTCGAACAAATAACGACCGATGTGCCCTTATATTTCATGTATCGTAGAACCAGAGTAAAACAAATGTCGAATGTCGTTTATTTTGGGCGATTATTAGTAAATAAAGCAATCAACGGAAATACAAGTTATGGTAGCATTATTTTGCAACATATTAACAGAATTTATTCACCGTATTTCACCACTGGATGTGATAGTGAACTTCAGAGCAAAATGCATATGCGTTCTGAAATTATTACTATTTCTCAATAGAAATCAATAGCAAACTATGTATAACGTTTAGATGTCGGTAAGTGTTATAGATGGATTTAGAACACGTGGTAATGATGAATTTAATTTGTATATGAAGTTCTCGGGTGAACTCACCCTGCTAAGTCGATAGTGTAAGATCGTTTTTACATTGATCTGCCTGAAGTTACTGAATGGACGAACGTACATGGCTTGCATGGGAGTTTGTTTAGTATTATACGCATCAGGCAAACTTTGAACTAAACTCTACCTTTGTCGAGTATGTTCGTGCGGTGTTTTCATTGTGAAGCGATGAATAATTTATTTTACATGAGCTATGTCTGTGTGTTTGTGTTTCAAATATTGTTTGGAGTTTATGAATTCTGGAATGACATACTTTCCTTCCTGTGATAGCATAAGCTTAGAAAAAAAAAAGAAAAAAAGAGGAAGGTACTGTTGAGAACTATTTAAGAGAGATAGACAGATTTTGTCGTGCTTTTACATAACACAAATCTGAATACAAAACTTGTTTCTGATTAGGAGTTCATACTTCAATCAACAAAAGAGACTGAAACGCATGTACAATTGATGCATGTAAATTGAAGAGGCAATAGTAACCATAGCACCAAAAGGGAATAATATTTGAGCTTCAAGTTCAAAACGATATAAACACTATAAATTTGTATTTAAATATTATCCAGTAAGTTTGTTGCATTTTTATTGAAAAGGGGAGATTGTAGTATACTGCTAAGAGTACTAAGAGTAAGTACCTCTTATGGCATACCTTGTGATGTATCGCATCGTCATCTGAAGGTGCATACCTTGAGTTTAATGAACCTTGCATTGCATGGCACTGACAGGAGGGATATAAACAAAGGTCGGGGATTATGTTGTTGGCAACGGAGAGAGACGGACGGACAGAATCTTACATACACTAACACAAGCAAACTTGTTAGCTGCAAAAATTAATTATGTATGTATGTATGTAGGTAGCCACCAATCCTTGCTTGAGTCTTGCTCTGCATGCGGCTCCACTCAACAGTAAGGTCAAATTTTATTACCAATGTGCATTCAACATATCGCTGTATGAAGGGCCAAAAGGGGGGTTCAATGATGTCCTGATGCTCCCTCCCTCCCCAAAACATGATAAATTCAATTATAGTGACATGTCATATAGTAGAATAGATTATAATATATATATATATATATATATATATATATATATATATATATATATATATATATATATATATATATATATATATATATATATTATAATCCATTCTACTATATGACATGTCACTATAATTGAATTTATCATGTTTTGGGGAGGGAGGGAGCATCAGGGCATCATTGAATTTACAACTGGACAATGAAGTGGAGTGCCAATCGGAGTCAGGAGGAAAAGTGTTAGTCGTTCGCGTCTAGCACTTTTTTTCTCCAACAGTTGTAAAAGATTTGACGCGCCCTTCTTCTAACAAACCTTTCCGTGGAAAGCTCGACAAGTATGGCAAACTCTAATACTCAATCTGTTGGATCATATGGCTGGAAGGAGATTCTCTATTTCCCGCGGGTTTCGCGTAAGTGTTTCTACTTACGGGTCCGCCACCCCCCTTTTGGCCCTTCATACAGCGATATGTTGAATGCACATTGGTAATAAAATTTGACCTTACTGTTGAGTGGAGCCACATGCAGAGCAAGACTCAAGCAAGGATTGGTGGCTACCTACATACATACATACATAATTAATTTTTGCAGCTAACAAGTTTGCTTGTGTTAGTGTACGTGTAGTACCAGTTTTGCAATAGTATCAGTGTGGACGTAATAATATAACCTAAAACGAAGCAATGGTGCCAAAACATTCAACATATTCAAGTATTTATGCTTAATATTGACGAATGATCCACATACCCCTCTGATACACTTCCCCTACTGTACCTTATACAAGGTGCGAGTGTTTACAAAAAATGATAAATGCACATCCCAAGAAGATTCTTCAAAAATGACTTAGCAATATATCTATTTGAATTAATTTTCTCTTTAGCCTCTTTAAATATGTATTACCCGTCCGGTGATTCGTTATATGAAAAACGCAAATTTGGATGAAAAAAATAATCTGAGGGAAAACAAGAAAAATTCAACGAAACATGTCTCAATTTTTCCAAAATATTCTTGGAAACCCGAAGGCGACCGGTTACGTCTACGATGTGCGCATCGCGATTAAAGTTTGAATGGGGAATCCTGCTTTTTCGTATTTTAGGTGCCCAATTTTTCTAATACCCTAATAGAAAATGCGTCAAAGTAATGTGCCTAATAACTTTGCCGAAGAAAGCATGCAGCTAAAAATTACAAAACGAGATTTCCCGAGTTTCCCGTTTCCCGGGAAATAATAATCTGTTTCCCGGGATTCTCATGTTTCTCGGGAAACCAATATTTCCCGGGAGATTCTATTTCATTAAATTAATATTCCAACAAAACTTTCGCGCAATTTGCTTTTCATAAGTAAATGAAAACCGAATTTAGTACTATACCATTTAATTCCACTACAGTTTGTATCCTTAGACAGATTTCCTATTTCGACCTCTACTGTAAGTCCGTCTTCAGAGTCGTGTACAAGACTTGACTTATAAATAGTCTAGTCTAGTATACGATCACAGTTGAGGTCAAAATACGCATATCTGTCTTTGGATATAAAATCTAGTTGGAATTAAATGGTACGGTGCTAAATAAGATTATTATTTACTAATAGGTATTGCGCTAAAAAGTTCGAAGATTTAGTTTCATGTATGACATGATAAAAACCAATGTCCTCACTTGAAGAGCTATCCAGCTTTTCAGAAATTCTAGAAGGATAAGAAACTTTGATGTTGACATAAGTCGTCTGATTTTTTTTTTCAATCCAACTTGATCAAGTTTTAATTTTCTATCTATTCTGAACTCAAGTTTACGATTTATAACAGTTTGTTTTTGCAGGTTTACAACACTCATCGAGTCGAATTAGCCATAAAAATACTAATTGACTAAATATTGGAACATGAACTTCAAAGCATGAACTGTTCATTTGAAATCTTCAAAGGGGACTTTCTATCCATCGTTCTGGCCTATGCAGTATAAATTCAATTAAACTAATACCAGTATATCTAAAAGGCATGAGCTAGAATAATAATTTGTCTAAAGCTTACAGAATCTGCCAAATTTCGCTGTCAGGCAATAGGGTCCTAAAGCCCTGTCTCAATTTTATTACCAAATGCTTAAGTTTAGGACAGAAACACATGTTTACTCAATTTGTAAATGATTTTCATTGGTTTAAGTACAAAAAACATTTTTTTATGATTTTTGAGATTTTGTCACACCCCTTGGTTTAAACTCGAATTTTGGGTATATTTTGTTTTCCGTGTCCCTTCCGAAATGTCAGATAGGAACAACCCCAGTGTTAAAACTATATGCCCTGTGGCATTTTTGTCGAAAAAGTGAATGTCAAACAAGATCACAAGTGTCAAGGTTGATATTTGGAACCATTTTTAAAATTGAAGTTAAAAAATGATATAGCCGTTATTTGAGCGGGAAAACTTGCTAAAGTAGTTGCAATAACATGCTCTTTCGTATTATTGAATAAAAACGAGAATTCATTAAACATTTTAGGACCCAATTGATGGAAAACGGGTGATGGCCTGATCCAGAAGAACCAAACAAGATTTAAACAGCTCAAAATTGTGTTGGAAATCTATCAAATGTCGCTTATATATGATTTGGGATATATGTACTTTTCGTTTATGCGAAATTTCGGAAAGAAAGAAGCATGATTTTGTGCTTAGGTTTATTTTATTCATACGGCCAAGACTTAAAAATTTAAGTTACATTGCACGATTTTTCTATTTCTAGACCCAAGTGAAAGTTGTTGATTGATGATTACACTGTTCGACAAAAAAAAAGTCGATCTGAATGCACAGAGACCGGACACCCCGGGGTTGAAAGTATAAAAATAAACAAAAATAATGGCGTTTTCAGAATGTTCGTGTCTGCCCCAGGTCATTTTTAAAATATACTTGAACATTTTGCATTTTTTATTTAAAAATCTAATCTAATCAATAAACCGACACAGTGTTTTATATTCAGGGCAGCGGAATTCATGTGCCATATTATGTTTTAAACTTTAAATACAATATGAAGAGTTGTCCTAAGATTTGCAGGGAGCCCTCCCCCTTTTTGTACCATCCCCATTTTTAAAGTATCGCAAATGATGGAATATTTGACATAAATGACTGAAATAAGCGATTTTAATGATCCTGCAATCCACCAGCTATCTCTCCAGAAATATCGTGGTTTATGAACAACCCCTTAACCATACTGTGCAGCCGTCCATAAATTGCGTGTTCATTTTAAGGGGGGTTCTGTTCAAAGATTACGGTTGGTATAAATAAAGATAAAAAATTTGAAAAGGGAAAAGGGATGAAAAATACCAAAAATATAACCACGTGGCTTATGAAGGGCCCTTGCAGGCTATTATGTTTCATGTTTACAATAATGAATTTTAGATCAAGGGGCTATCCATAAACCACGTGGCATTTTAAAATTTGTATATGGACAAAAGGCCATGACGGGGAGAGAGATCTAGATTTCCAAAAAAAAGTCCACGTGGTTTATGAATGTTCCCTGACAGATCAACGGACTTTGAACTAGTTTTTAATTTATCCTATGCTTGTGTGATAACCATACCTTCTTATGAATATCCTATCAATTTGGTGCCCGTAAACTGCTTTGTTCTGGTTATTAAACATCGAAGGATAAACAATACTGAAATTGAAGCTATTGGAAATCGGTACATTTCACATTGATTAATTGTAAAACAAACAATACTTGTGCCACTTGGCCAATGATTTACAGGTAAGATAAATTTCTAAAAACCGGTTGATTTTGTTGTTGTCAAACTTGCTTTTTTCATCTTTTCAAACATCTACTCACATTCGGCCGTTGAGTTGATTTTACTTATAAAAATAATTTTACGACGTGATATGTTTCTTCATTCAAGTGTTAATTGCGAGGTGGAAAAGGATAACTCTATTTGTGATTTGGTTAGAAGTTTCTTGTGTAACATTTGTGGTTTTACTTGCCAAGGCACAAGCAAATAAACTTCACTCTACTGGTAATTGACAAATACAGGAAGTACACGCAAAAAAATTGTGCGGTAAAAACTACCATTTTAGGGGGTTAACTTAAGCGCTCGCACCGGCAATTTTCAGCAGACCAGAAATGCGCTTGATTTTACCATGTCTGTAGTTGGAATCAGATTGTTGTAAATTATTTCTGTCAAATGTACCAGTAATGCGGTGGGGTGTACCGTAAACATAGTAAATTGTTCTGAATTTCCTTGGTAGTTTTAAGAATGGGCGTAGTCAGCTAAAATAGTTATTTTTACCACAGAATTTTCTCCCGTGTACTTTAGAAGGGATCCACAAATCAATGATTTATCTAAAATAAATCATTGTGTTTGCTGCCATTAAATGCTGCTCTTGATGTGGCTCATATGTATTGTTATTCGTGTCTAATGCCCTCATTAGTGGGTAAAAGCTCACGGTGGGCTTCGTGGCCGTGAGGTTAGTGTTACCAAACATTTAGCCACATTGAGTCAAGGGGTGTGTGTTCGATTCCCGCTTCAGTTCAAAAACTTTTCGTCAGGAACGTATTTCGACTGTTGCATGCTAGTCCGTTGTCTAGTGTGGTGCTTCCTTCAAAGGACATAATCGTCCACTGGAAGCATTAACGTGTCGGTGTCTTTTTAAAAATGGTGCGAAAAGAAAGGAAATGAAATTTCCAATAAGGTCGTCGTGCACTCTTCCAGAAAAAGTCTTACCATCTGTGATAATGTGGCTAAGACTGTTGTATATCTCTGTATGCGTGAGGCTCATATAAGCTTGACCATACCTACTTTATAGGAGAGGCGAGTAGCAATGAGAATATATATCAAGGTGTCGAAGAAGAAGCAAAGACTATGTATTAGTAAGGAGAAAAAACGTAAACAAAAATAACTACGTCACGACTTCTTATGGAAGCTCACTCGCTTGTAGTCGTGAAACATTTAGCACCGTACACGGATGTCACGCACACTAAATGTCTTTTCCACACCTCGGTATATATTCTCATTGGGCGAGTAGTCTTACTCGGTCCACCATCGTGCATAGGTCACATTGCGTATCGGTCTATTTCACTGTAAGTTACAAGATGGCGAAAAAGATGGGATCTGGTGCAGTGTTGATAATTTAAATTTATTTACAGAAGCGATTTGCGAGTGATTTGAGTGATTTTTAATTAATTAAGTTTCAATTAACCAAGGTAAAAAAAAGAGAAGAAATAAGCGTGATCTTGTCAGAATCTACATAGGATACATTGTTTGGTTTGGCTTGGACTGAAGTTCTCATTAATCGTGAGTTAAAGTGAATAAAATTAAAATAAAACGAAAAGCAGTTCTGAAGAAAAGAAAAAAAATACAGGGCTGTGGCTGATACCGTCGGGAAAAAGCTGATTCATTGAATTTGTTCGAAATTGAAATGACGCCAAGTCCGCCATGTTGGAAAAATGCTGAAAAAAGTGAACCGAGCCTCCGCGTGTTAATGCATGTAAAATAAAATCAGACTAGCACTGATAGCATTCTGGTGTGTGTTGAGTCGCTAAAGGAATAATGGCTGGGTAGATGTTGGTGGTGAATAACCTGTATCGTGAAATAATGCTACATCTTGGACTGTATTGGCATCGGTAGTGTTTGGTGTGTGTGGCAGAATTATTTACGGCATGATTGTTTGCAAGTTTAATCTACGTGTGCGGGAAAGGTGAGGTCAGAAGAGTGAAAAAAATGGAAGTGAGATTTTGGAATGTTTGGTGTGAAGATGAGTTGTTTGCTTCTGTACAGCTAAGGAATGTGTTAAATTGTGGTAAGTCAAAAGTAACACCATATATAATGCGTGCAAATCTGCAAAGAAATCAGTCAGCATGACCAAGGTAGGTACCCTTTATCAGAAAAATGGCTGAGACATATCAATTAATAGCAACATGGGAGAACAGAAAAAGTGAGGTTATGTTATGTCGTGTGATTTGGGTTGTAAAAACATATTGAGATGGTATATGTAATATGATGTTGAAGCTACCAACACAAAACTGATTGTGTGGAACAGCATTGAATTCACTTACACTGGTTAGCACCAGCTATAAAAAGAAAAGTTGGCAAATAAATTCAAGTACATTGGTTAGCACCAGCTTTTAAAAGATATGTTGGAAGTAACACTAACGGAGGAAAATTGGTTTGAATAGATCAAAGCTTTTGGAATGTTGCGAGGATCTATTGAGGGAATACATCGAAAATAACTATGAAATTCTTGATTGACTTTGAACACGGTTTTGAATGTTGAACTATTGTCATTGTGATTATTGAAGGTCGCTCTTAGATGATGCGAATGTTTGCTTAAATGAAGAAAAAAAAATGTAAATAATGGTCGTGATTGACACGAATGAATGATGTGCGTTATTGAATGATACGTATGTTGCAAAATCAATTGAATTTAGAGAATGTCACTCTTGGATGATGTGAATGAATGATGTGCGCTATAAGATGATACAAAAGTTAAATAAAACTAATGTTTATTAAAATCTGGCTCTTGGATGATGCGAATATATGTTGTGTGCTCTTGGATGATGCGAAACTGATATGAAATAAACAATAAAGAATGTTTTGAGAACATTGCTCTTGGATGATGCGAAAGATACACAAAATAAAAATAAAAAGTTTTAAAAAGTTGTACATTGGTCTTAGATGACACGAAAAAAAAAGTAATGATGTGCGCTCTTCGATGTTGCGTATGATAGTAAATACTAAATTCTCGACTATTGTATGAAAATGTAACCAAATGGTACTATTAGATTCTGACATGAGGCTTCGAGTGACACAAATCTGAGCAAGTGTTGTAAACATTATTGAAAAATTGTTCACAGCTTTCGTCACCATGGATGATCCGAATCAAACTGAGAGGGATGTCTCGAATGGTTCAAATGGGCCGATAATCCAGCAACATGTATCCCTGTTCAGTCCGGCATCGTACAATCTTCCACACTTCAAATTCAAACATTTACCGCAATCAGAAGTACGCAATGCTTGGGGATCATGGATTAGGTGGTTCGAAACCGTTATGGCAGCTTCGAACATCACGGATGGCCCAAGCCGTAAAATGCAATTGCTTGCTATGGGCGGCTTAGAATTGCAGAGTGCTTTCTATGGGATTCCTGGGTGTGACGAACAAGATGATCCATTGCAAGATCCGTACATGTCAATGAAAGATATATTGAGCGAATATTTCTCTCCAAAACAGCACGACAGCTTTGAAAGGTTTCTTTTTTGGTCAATGGCACCCAGTGACGCCGAATCCATTGAAAAATTTGCTCTCAGAGTCCAGCAGAGGGCTGAAAAGTGCTCGTTTGGAATGACCGCAACTGAGAGTAGACAAATTGCGGTAATCGATAAAATCATACAATATGCCTCCGAAGACCTGCGTCAAAAATTACTGGAAAAAGAACACATAACTCTCGATGAAGCAATCAAAATAATCAACGCGTACCAATCTGTTAGATACCAATCGTCGAAAATGAACCCAAAACCGATCGGAAGTCTAGCCAATCGCCCCTATGAGCAAATCGATAGGGTCAATCGACTTTACGAAAGTTCAGCCAAAAAGTACGGGACAAATCCAAGGTGCCTGCGTTGTGGATACACTCGACATAGAGAAGCTGACCATTGTCCGGCATTGAATAAAACGTGCCTGCGGTGCAAGAAAATTGGACATTTTCAAACGGTTTGCAAAACTAAAAGCTCATTTAACAGTGTAGGTATTTTTATATTGATAACAAGCAAGGAAAATTTTAAAGTTGTTATACCTTCACCTCATATTTATTAGGGAACATTCGATCGAAAGCGAAAAGCTACTATTGTGAATAGTCAAGGCCCCTCTCATCAATCTAAGTATCCTCGATCCTACTCTCGACCAGTGTACCAAATCGATGATCAGCAAAATAAGGAACCAAAACGTGAAGAGTTTCCGGTATACAATGTTGGAGAATCTGATGAGTTGATAACGTGTTGTATTGGGGGAGTTGATGTTACCATGCTCATTGATTCGGGATCTAAGCATAATTTGATCGACGACACAACATGGGAAATAATGAAGCTGCAAGACGTCAACATCCGAAATGAAAGATTTGATCACGATAAACGGTTTTTGGCATATTAGCGTGTTCCATTGAACCTAATCACTGTTTTTGATGCTGATCTGGAAATCAACGATGGCGGGAAGCTTTTGAAAACGAGTGCCTCTTTTTACGTGATCGAAAAAGGCCAGCAACCCTTGCTGGGTAAGATAACCGCTCAACATATTGGAGTACTGCAAATTGGTTTGCCTAGTTCGAAAGATGCGTTGATCTCCAGAGTCGACACGATGAAAGAACCATTCCCTAAGATGAAAGGAATAACGCTAAGTTTGCCAATCGATAGATCAGTTTCGCCTGTTATCCAACCTCTCCGTCGCTGCCCTATACCACTGCTGCAGCAAGTTGAAGCTAAGCTGAAAGAGTTGTTACAGTTGGATATAATAGAGAAGGTTACCCAATCGACGTCATGGGTATCACCGTTGGTTCCAATCATGAAGGACAACGGTGAGCTAAGGCTCTGTGTAGATATGCGAAGAGCCAATCAGGCTATCCAAAGGCTCAACCATCCCTTGCCGGTCTTTGACGACATGTTGCCGAAATTTCGAGATGCGAAACTTTTCACGACGTTAGACATTAGACAAGCTTTTCACCAAGTGGAATTGTCGGAGGATAGTCGTGATGTAACCACGTTTATTACAAATTGGGGTTTGTATCGTTACAAACGACTTCTCTTTGGGGTAAACTGTGCCCCGGAACTGTTCCAAAATCTGATGGAAAGCATTCTTGCAGAGTGTAAAAACACAGTAGTATTTATCGATGACATCCTGAGTTTTGGGTCCACGGAGGAAGAACACGATTTGGCAGTGAAACATACATTGAGCGTTTTGAACCGGTATGGTATTCTGTTGAATATCCACAAGTGCAAGTTCAAGCAAACGGAGATTTCGTTCTTGGGTCATAGACTTTCACCAGAGGGAGTGGCACCGGCGGATGAAAAAGTTCAGGCTATACTACACTTCAGAGCTCCACAAACAAAAGAAGAGCTGAGGAGCTTTCTCGGCTTAGTGACATACGTGTCGCGTTTCATTCCGAATTTGGCAACTGTGAACTATCCTTTACGGAAGTTACTCAAGCTGGAGACCCCGTTTGATTGGAAGCAAGAGCATCAGGAGTCATTCGATCAACTTAAGCGAATAATAGGATCTATCCAGCACTTAGGGTATTACGACCCTAAAGATCGAACATTACTAATCACCGATGCATCAGGAGTAGGGCTAGGCGCTGTATTATTGCAGTTTAAGAACAATCACCCTAGGGTTATTGGATATGCCTCAAAAAGCCTCTCAGAAACCGAGAAAAAGTACCCGCCGATCGAAAAGGAAGCTCTTGGAATTGTGTGGGGAGTCGAGCGCTTCAGAATGTATCTTCTTGGAATACATTTTGAGCTGGAGACAGACCATAGACCGTTGGAAACTCTTTTTACGGCGAATTCAAGACCAACGGCAAGAATTGAGCGTTGGATGCTGAGAATTCAAGCATTCAAGTTCAAAGTAAGGGTTTGCTTAGATTTAAAACATTTGTGTATAGTATAGAATCTTATTCTGATAATTGTTCACAGGTTGTTTATCGTAAAGGTTCTGCTAACTTAGCAGATACATTTTCTAGACTTGGAGCTCACGTCCCTGATACTCATTGGACGGATGAATGTGACGTTTTCATTCGGCGTGTCTTAGCCGAATCGTTGTCCACCTTGGTAAAACCTTTGAATCAAGATGATTTCGATCCAGAAGCTGAAATCTTTATTCGAACTATCCAAGAGGCTGCTGCAGTAGATATCGAAGAAGTTATTCAGGCTACAGCATCGGATCAGGAGATGCAAAAGCTTAGAGCATGTATCGTAAACGATTCATGGAATAATGAAGATTTAAAACAGTATAATCCGTTTCGTAACGAATTTACATATGTGAATTCACTCATCTTGCGTGGATCCAAGCTCGTTATTCCGAAAAGCCTGCGGTCTAGAATGCTGCAGCTAGCACATGAGGGGCATCCTGGACAGTCCCTGATGAAGCGTCGTTTGCGAGAAAGATGCTGGTGGCCTGGTATAGATCAATCTGCAGTAGATACATGTGAATCATGCGAGGGTTGTCGCTTGGTTCAGCTTCCCGATCCACCAGAGCCGATGATGCGACCAGGGATGCCAGGTGATTTTTTCCAATGTCTTCCAATTGCACGGAAAATGTCTTCCAATGTCTTCCACTTTAAACTTTTCAATTATCATGGTAACTTAAGGGCAACAAAAACGGTGGTCAATTTTTTTGGTCAAAATTTACTCCAAATACGTCAAAATTATTTGGACCAGTAAAAATAAAACAAACCGCCCACGGATGCACCGGTGTTGTATTTTTCCTGATCAATTTTAAACGTGATCAAAAAACAAA
The DNA here is from genome assembly GCF_002204515.2 of Aedes aegypti. Classification (NCBI taxonomy): domain Eukaryota; kingdom Metazoa; phylum Arthropoda; class Insecta; order Diptera; family Culicidae; genus Aedes; species Aedes aegypti. The sequence continues at coordinate 149,367,756 of NC_035107.1, read as the reverse complement.
CATGTTGGTGATGCTTGGAAAAGCAAAATTCAAGCTGAATCCCTTGAGGAATTTCCGTAGAAATTAACGTAACCACCGAAGGAATGCGCATTAAATATATCGCGAAATTTACAAAGGAGTTCCTGGCAAAGTTCATTCATCCTGAAATTTCAGGCGGACTTAGGAATTATTGACGTTTTTTATATTGGAACTCCTGGTGGAACTTATAGTTTCCGGATGAACTATGATCTAGAAGACGCGAACTTAGGAATTCTTGATGGAACCCCCGATAACATTTTTTAAGGAACTTCTGGGAACGAAAGCCTCAAAAAATTTTAGAGTATCTCCTAGAGAAATTTATGGAAGAACTCCCGGGGAGATTCTGGAAAATTCCTAGAAGTATTCCTGTAGAAACACCTAGCGGAATACCAGCACGAACTTCGGTTTAATTCTTGGTGGAGCTGCCTGTGGGATTATTGGAACAACTCACTGAGAAATTCCTGATGGAAGTATGGTGGAATTCCTGGAGGAACTCCATTTTTATTTTGGAAGGAACTTCTTAGGAATTTCCGGTGGAGCTCCTAAGGAATTTCGAAGGAGTAGCTGGATGAACTCCAAAGAAATTCCCGGAAGAATTTCGAGGCATTCGCAGCGGAGCTCCAAAAAAAAATCCAGGCGGAGTTCTGAACGAAATCCCAGGAGGTATTGCTATTGGAATTCCCCTGAGGAATTCATGGATCAAATACACGGAGGAGCTCTTGGGTGATATTTTCGAATAAATCTTTGAAATTCCCGGAGGAAATCAGCGGAGGAATTTCTGGAGGGAATGCCGAAGGAATTTCTTAATAAAAGCCCCTAAAGATATGCTAGAGAAAGTCACCGGAGGAGTTCTTGGGGATATCTCTGGATAAATCTTTGAAATCTCCGGGAGAATTCCTGGACTTGATCCCCGGAGGAATTGCTATTGGAATTCCCCTGAGGAATCGTTGAAATATCCGGAAAAATTCTTGGAGGAAATCTCCGGAGAAATTCCTAGTGTACATCCCCAGCGAAATTCCTGGAGAAAAACTCCGGATGAATTCTCTGAAAACATCCCTGAAGGAATTTCTGAAGAATATCCCCGGAGGAATTTATCAGTGAAATTCCCAAAGGAAACCCCCGAAAGAATTTCTGGATGATATCTGGACGTTTCTTGGAAAGAATCGCCGAAAGTTTTCTGGGGGAAATCCCTGGAGGAATTATTGGGAAAAATCCTCAAAGGTATTCCTGGAGGAAACCCTCGAAGAAGTTACGGGCAAAAACCCGGAGATTTTCAAGGAAAAAATCTTAAGAGGAAATAATCGTAGAAAATGCTATTGAAAATCCACTGATGAGCTATAGGGCTATATATCCAAAGGAATCCCTAGATGCTATCTCTTGAGGAAATCCCTGGAGAAAATCCCCGGAAAAATTCCTGATGCAAATTCCCAGAAAAATAACTGGAGGAAATCTCGGGATAAAACTTCTGCAAGAATCTCAGAAGCAATTTTTAGAAATGATTTCCGGAGATATTTATTAATGAATTGCAGAACAAAATCCCCGAAGGAATTTATATTGGAAATCCCCTGAAGAATTCCTGGAGAACATCCCCGGAGCAGATCTTGGTGGAAATCCCCGGAGGGAATCTTGGTAGGAATTTCTGGAAAAAAAATCTCCGGAGAAATTCCTGGTGCAGATCTCCGGAGAAATTCCTGGAGGAAATGCCCGCATAAATTCTCCTAAAAATTCCCTAAGGAATTCCTAGAAGAATTTCATAATGAAATCCACAGAGAAGAACTTTAAACAAAATCCTGGAGAAACTCCGGAGGAATTACCGTCTAGAGTAATCCATAAAGAAACTCTTGAATTTTTTTTTTTTTTTTTTTTTTTGAGGAACTCTGAAGGATTTCCCTGAGGAAATGTAGAGAATTTTCTGAAGTAACTTCAGGATAGTTTGTAGTGAAACTCCGGAGGATTTTCAAAGAACTACTAGAGGAACTCGGAATAATTCCTGTAGAATTCCGAAAAAATATCTAGGAGAAAATCCGAAGAAATTCCCGATGGAGCTCCACAAGAATTCCCGGATGAAATTTGAAGCAACTCCCGGAGGAACTTCAGAGAAATCCAATGAAGAACTCCGAAAAAATTCCATGAGGAACTCTGAAGAAATTTATGGAGGGTCTCCAAAGGAGGAGGAACTGAGGAATAATTTTAAGAGAAACTCCGAAGAAATTCCTAAAGGAACTATGGAGGAAATCCCGGAGGAACTCTGGAGAATACCCTGGAGGATCTCCAAAGGAAATCCTGAAGGAGCTCCAAGAAATGTAAGGAGGAAATCCGAAAAATTTCTGAAGGAACACTGAATGAATTCTATGAGAATCCATGGGAAAACCCGTAGGAGTTCTCGGTAAAGCTCCAAAGGAATTCCCGTAGTATATTGAATTCTCGGACAAACTTTGAAGAAATTCCAGATGGACCTCCGAAGGAATTTCCGGCAAATATTCTGAAAAAAAATCTTGAGGACTCTGAAGGAATTCCTAGAGAAACTGCGAAGTAAATTCTGAAGGAACTACGAAGAAATTCTGAAAATATTTCTGGTGGTGCAAATCCCCAGGATACCCTGGGGATAATTCTCGGAGGAATTCCTGGACGTGATCTCAGCAGGAAAATCTAGAGGAAATATCCGGGGGAATTCTTGGAGGAAATCGCCGGAAGAATTACTGGACGAAATCCTTATGAATTCCTGGAGGAAATTATCGGATTAATGCCTGAAGGAAATTTCCTAGAAATGCCTGGTGAAAATACTTAGAGAATCCGTAGATAAATTTGTGGAGAAAATCCCCGAAGGAATTTCTTTTCAAAATCTTCAGAGGAAATCCTGGACGAAACTCCCGGAAGAATTTCTATACAAAATACCCAGAGGAATTCTTGGACGAAATTCACGGAGGAATTACTATTTGAATTCTCCTGAGGAGTTTCTGGAAAAAATCGCCAGAGGAGTCTTTAGGGATCCCCGGAGGAATCCCTGGAGGAAATCCCCGAAGAAATTCCTGAAAGAAATCTTCCGACACATTATCAGAAAAAAATCCTAAAAGAGATTCTGGATAAAACCCCCGGAGGAAAACAAGGGAATTTCCTAATTAAATCCCCGGAGGAATTCCTGGAGTAAATCTATGAAAGAATTCCTGAAAGGAATTCTCGGAGGAATTCCTGGAGGAAATCCCTAGGGGGTTAATTTCTGGAGGAGATCTCTGGAGGAATTCTTGGAAGAAATCTCCGGAGAAACGCTCTGAAAAAAATATTCTTGACGAAATCCTCAGAGGAAGTCCTAAACAAAATCCCAGGATGTATAAATTGCTGGAGGAAATCTTTGAAAAAAAAACTAAACTAAATCCCCGGAGGAATTTTTGAAGAAAATCTACAAAGGTTTTCTGGGGGTGAAATACCTGGACGAATGCTGGGAAAAAATCTCCGGATGAATATCTGGAGAAAATCCCCGAAGAAATTTCTGGAGGAAATTCCCAGAGGAGTTCATGAGGGAAAACCCCGTAGAAATTCATGGAATAAATCTTCAGAGTCAGAGGTAATCTTGGACGAAGTTCTAGGAGAAAATGCTATTGAAAATCCACTGAGGAGTTCTAGCTGGATATCTCCGAAGGAATTCCTGGAGGAGATCCCCTGAGAAAGTCTCTGGAGGAAATTCTCTTAAGAATTCCTGTAAGAATTCCCCGGAGGAATTCCTGGAGGAAATCTCCGGAGAAATTCTAGGTAAAAATGCTCAGACCTATGTTGGTAGCAAAGCTCAAAGCTTTAAGCCAATCTTACTCCATTAGAGAAGCTAAGTAGAACACAGAACGCTTCGATGCTTACTGACTTTAAAATGGCTTGCTCAATTTTCACCACCTAATAAAATTTCAATCTTGTCGCTCCCTTGCGACGCCTATCCACCTAGTCATTTCCATTATTTGCAAAAATCTGCTATAGGCTCCCTTTACCTTTGAGTCCGGAGGTTATGAATTACTCTAAGAATTTCTTCAATTTTTTTGAAGGTTTCAATACTTCTTGATATTTTTAATTGTTTTTTTTTCTCAAGATTTCAAGGATTAAATTATTTGAAAGAAAAGGGGATGTGATAATGTGGCTAAGACTGTTGTATATCTCTGTATGCGTGAGGCTCATATAAGCTTGACCATACCTACTTTATAGGAGAGGCGAGTAGTCTTACTCGGTCCACCATCGTGCATAGGTCACATTGCGTATCGGTCTATTTCACTGTAAGTTAGTTACCACACCATCTGACGAGATTGATGCTGATGAGGAGGAAACTTCTTGTCCTGATAACCACGAGGATGACTTACCGCTAATAGACTCGACACCTACAATAGTAACAAGTTCATCATATCATCCACAATCGTCTACGTCGGCAGGTCATGCTGATAATTCCGACCTGGTTGGTCAAGCTAGCTTTGATGATTCAACCTGGGATCTAAATTTGCCTTCAAACCTTTTTGAATTGTTAGGATCCAGATTGAGGGAGAAAAAAACTGTTAAAAACAGGCACAAGAACCCCAAATAGGTCGAGGGTCAATGATTTCCATTATGATGAACATAAAAAGAAACAGTTATACACTAGAATCAAATACACACTTAAATCAGATCTCAGCTGTGCAAATCTCGATTAAAGGTCGTATGCTGACATCTTGTAGTAAAAGTGACGTTTGATGTCAGCGGCACCCAAAGGTGCTGTTTTGAATAAACTTGATTTTTTGCTGACATATCAGTTAAAATTAATTTGCGGACAGCTCCGCTATCCGCCCATCTGTGAAAGAATGAAAATTAGTTGACTCAACTGAGTGTATCTTCACTGTACGAATAAGTGCTGCTTGGGCACGTCAGGAGTTAATCATCAATATTAACCTCCTTTTCCCGAGCAGCCTAGATAGCCGCGTAGTGTCGGTAGCGGTTGTTTCAATTGGCTAAGAATTAACACTACGGACTGCCTGTTCCGGTGGTAAAAGTCCACCTCACAGGTGACCCCTAATTTATGGTGTGATGCGTACCGTGCCTAAGAATGAATGGTTAGGGGGGTCTAAATAAAACCTAACCGCAAACGGAGCCTGTGGGGTACCAGGGCGCCCTCCACAGTATTGAGTCCTTCCTGTGCTACCCGGAGCAATGGTGCAGGTGACCTTGTGTTTCTCCGAGATAATCGGCTGCCCTTCTTCAGTCTCTATCTTGAGGCTTAATAAGGGTGGGATTATGAATATGTTGACATTTAATTTAAATTATCACCTATATGGATTCGCATTATGCGTTTTACACAGTGTATTCTGTGCTCTTTCGCCTTTGGCGACTTTAAATAGATACCGATCTGGTTTTTTCGTTGCTGGTCTTTTTCGTGCTGAGATTGCAAAAAGCTTAATCCTGCCTAGTTTGGGTAGTGGCTACGGTTAGGTTAGCTCAGATCAATCTTCAGCATAAAAGAACAGCAACGATCAATCTTTGCAGACTCATGCAAAATGGTGCAGCCCAAGTGGCGCTAGTTCAAGAACCCTACTTTCGTAGAGGGAACTTCTATCTAGGTAACCTTGTGGACCCAGTTTTTGCTACTTTTAGCAAGCTTGAAATGGCAAACTCGCGCTCCATGCCCCGCGCATGCGTGCTCGTTAATAAAGCAATCGTTGCTACACTCATTTCTGAGTTAACTACCAGAGATGTATGTGCTGTCACAATCGATGTTTCTGTTGGTGACCTCAACAGGAAATACGTCTATTGTTCGGTATATTTACCACATGATGAACCATCCCCAACGGATGACTTCAAACGAGTTGTCGTACACTGCGTAACAAAAGGCCTTCCGCTGATTGTGGGCAGTGATGCCAATGCTCATCACATCATCTGGGGCAGCTCGGATATCAATTTGAGAGGCTCCAGTCTGATGGAATACTTAAGTAGTACAGACCTTGGATTACTTAACATAGGCAATCGCCCAACCTTCATGGTTTCTAATAGAGAAGAAGTGTTAGACATAACGCTCTGCTCGAATAGAATCAGTCACGAGTTGACGAATTGGCATGTATCAGATGAGGAATCATTATCTGATCATCGCTACATCTTCTTTGAACATTCAAATGTAACTGCGCAGACTTTGCGTTTTAGGAATCCCCGGTCAACAAACTGGGAACTCTACATTGAATTGGTTGCGACCAAATTTCATGGATATTCTCCGTCCATTGAAAATCCAAGTGATCTGGATGATGCCGTTGATACTACAACATCCACCATTATGGAAGCTTTTGAAGAAGCATGTCCTCTGCGGTCTGTAAAGACTACAAGAGGGACCCCATGGTGGAATTCCGATCTGACTAGACTCAGGAAACAATGTAGAAGGAGTTGGAACAGACGCCGTTCAGCTGGATCAGAGTCGTTCAAGTCGGCTCGCAAGGCTTACATGAAGGCCCTTCGTTCTGCTGAACGATCCGGCTGGAAAAACCTTTGTACAAATGTTTCCAGTTTGAGTGAAGTCAGTCGGTTGAACAAAATTCTTGCAAAATCTAAGGATTTCCAAGTGAACGAAATTCGCTTACCTAATGGTGACTTTACTTCTTCCGATGAAGAAGTTTTAGAATGTTTATTCAATACACACTTCCCCGGATGTGTGGACATAGCATCTACGGATGAACCAAATGTCTTTTCATGTAGTTACGAGTCTCTGGCCTCGGCTCGCAGTATCGTAACTACTGAATCGATTCAATGGGCACTTAATAGTTTTGCTCCTTTCAAATCTCCAGGAGCGGATAGGATTTATCCTGTTCTGCTCCAAAAGGGATTTGAGTCTATCAAACATGTTTTGAAAAAGCTACTTGTAAGCAGTTTTGCTACCGGGTACATTCCCAAATCCTGGCGTGATATTACTGTAAAGTTTATCCCAAAAGGAGGACGTGCGTCGTATGAGGAAGCGAAGAGTTTTAGACCAATCAGTCTGACCTCTTTTCTTCTGAAATGTCTGGAACGCATTATCGATCATCACATCCGTGATGTTTATTTGGCAAACATGCCTCTTCATGTGAATCAACATGCTTACCAATCTGGAAAGTCCACTGTGACTCTTTTACACAAAGTTGTATACGATATCGAGAAAGCATTCGCTCAGAAGCAATCGTGCTTGGGTGTTTTCTTGGATATTGAGGGTGCCTTTGATAACGTGTCTTTCGATGCCATATTGGAAGCCGCACGAAACCATGGGCTACCTACAATGATTACCAATTGGATTCATCAAATGCTCAAAAACCGACATCTCTTCTCGACATTGCGTCAAGCAGCGATTCGAAAATTGAGTGTTTGCGGATGCCCCCAAGGGGGAGTCTTGTCACCACTTTTGTGGAATCTCGTAGCAGATACGCTATTGAGGCAACTCAATAATTGCGGTTTTCCAACATTTGGATTTGCCGACGACTATCTAGCTCTGATAGTTGGTATGTGCATAAGCACCCTATTCGACCTGATGCAAAGTGCTCTTCAGGTAGTCGAGAGTTGGTGTCGCCAATATGGCCTTTCGGTTAACCCGAATAAAACATCTATTGTTCTTTTTACGGAAAGACGAAACCGCGATGGAATTCGACCTTTACGTCTTTTTGGCACTGAGATTAATGTGACTGATCAAGTAAAGTATGTCGGAGTCATTCTAGATTCCAAACTTTCATGGACAGCTCACATTGATTTCAGAGTCAAAAAAGCTTGTATGGCCTTCGGTCAATGCCGGCGAACCTTTGGTAAAACTTGGGGCCTCAAACCCAAATATATCAAATGGATTTACATAACAGTTGTTCGACCAATATTGGCATATGGATGTCTTGTGTGGTGGCAAAAGGGCGAAGTGAGAACAATCCAATCAAAATTGGGCCATCTCCAAAGGATGTGCTTGATGGCGATGTCTGGTGCGTTCTCTACAACTCCCACAGCAGCGCTCGAGGCCCTTTTCGACGTTGCGCCACTACACATATATCTTAAACAAGAAGCACTTTCTTGCTCTTACCGTTTATGGGTACTGGATCTACTGGAGAAAAATCCAGTGAATCGTAGATCTACACACACTTCGTTGTTTCCACTTTTGGTGAATTGGGACAAAATTGTCCTTGCTCCAAGTGATCTCACAATTGCTTGTAACTTTCCTTACAGGACATTTACCACACAATTCCCTTCACGGGAAGAGTGGACGTCTGGCTATTTGGAAAGAAGTATATCAAACGATATAGTATGTTACACTGATGGCTCCCTTTTTGAAGGTAGAGCTGGTGCAGGAGTATATTCTCGTGAGCTAAGGCTGAATCAGTTTTACTCACTTGGTAGAAACTGCACCGTTTTTCAGGCGGAAATATTTGCTCTTATGTGTGGAGTGCAATCAGCACTTCAACAGCGCGTAATGGGTAAAGTCATATACTTCTGTTCAGATAGTCAGGCTGCTATAAAAGCTCTCGCTTCGGCCAACTCAAGGTCGAAGCTTGTTATCGCATGTCGAACTCAAATTGAGGAACTGAATTCAGTCAACTCTGTAAACCTTGTATGGGTACCTGGCCATTCTTCCATCGCTGGAAATGAATTGGCTGATGAGCTAGCTCGCGATGGAGCATCGCATGACTTCATTGGCCCTGAGCCGGCTATTCCAATTTCGAAGTGCTGGGTGAAGCTTCAGATAAATTCTTGGGCGGCAACTCAGCACATGCAATATTGGAATAGTTTGGAGTCGTGTCGTCAAACAAAATTGTATATTACTGAGCCATCTCCAAAGGTGGCGAAGTATTTAACAAATCTGTCAAAGCAGAATTGCAGTCTCTTGGTCAGAGCGTTGACAGGCCACTGCCGACTCAACTATCACATGGCAAATATTCAGCGTGCTGACTCATTTGTGTGTGATAGTTGTGACTCCGATTATGGAACTTCGTATCACCTGATATGTAACTGTCCAGTTTTTGCGCAAATGCGATTCCAATTACTTGGTAAACACTTATTAAGTGAAACTGAATACAGAAGCCTGAATCTTCAGGACATCCTGTTATTCTTAACCCGCTGTGGTAATGAGCTATAGGCTCTCTTTACGCTCATGCGTTTTGCAGTGCCCTTTTTAGGGCGCTGTTCGAACCCATTGTGGTATGGAGCTACATGCTCTCATTTCGCTTATGCGATCTTCCCTCTTCAAGGGACCCCACTCCTATTTCCTCCCATCTTTCCCTTCCCTTTCCTCTCCCATCGGGTAGATGATGAAATAGGCTCAAATATGGCGATGGCACAAATCTCCCATCTGGTGGGGAACGTGCCTTTGGAGCCGGCCTTCTGATACCTGATACCTGACATCTTGTAGTAAAAGTGACGTTTGATGTCAGCGGCACCCAAAGGTGCTGTTTTGAATAAACTTGATTTTTTGCTGACATATCAGTTAAAATTAATTTGCGGACAGCTCCGCTATCCGCCCATCTGTGAAAGAATGAAAATTAGTTGACTCAACTGAGTGTATCTTCACTGTACGAATAAGTGTCCTACGGCATATTTAATCTACAAGATCACATAGGACAGTTATGTCCATTACGACATGTAATCTTATATATCTTTGTTATATCATCTTTCATTTGAAATTTGGGCTACCATCGAGCTTGAGAGAAAAAAAAACTGCCTTTTATCATAATTATTGAAAATAATGTACTTCAAGGAACATAAATTTAAAATAAAAAAAAAGTTCGGTATCCCTCGGTGGATTTTTTTGGGGAACATGTCAAATGAAAGCTAAAAACCTATATTTTCGAATGGTGAAAGATTTAGCGATGCCTATTTTTTTTTTTTTTGAGATAATATTGTTCTACCAGACACGCCGTGTAGCCATCACACTAGCAAAGAATTTGATATAAATAAGTGAAAAGTTCGTTAGCCTGTTAGATTTTAAATTCATTATAGTAAACAAGAAACAAAGTAACCTGCAAGGGATCCTCCATAAACCACGTGGTTATATTTTTGGCATTGTTCTTCCCCCTTACCCTAGTGGTCAACTCTTCAAATTTTTATTTTTATTTACACTAACCGTAAACTTTGAACAGACCCCCCTCCCTAAAAAGAACACGCCATTAAGCAACCATTAAGCCGAATAAACCGGCCCCAAGTCGGTTCTATAGTCGATTTAAAGGCATGGCTTACAGGGTTAATTGGAACTATATCGTAATTAAGGGCTGCTATAAAGCCACTTTTGGCGAATTATTCGGCTGATAAACTGCCTACTTGCTCCGAGTCACTGAATCAGAGATGTCAAAATTTTATAGCATGAAGAAAAAAGAGTTGTTTATTTTCTGCATCTTCTTTTTTTCTATGCTCCTCTTCGGAGTTCTTTTTTGTGCTTGTTCCAGACTCCAACTTACGTATTCAAGGATCCTATCGGATGATTTTCATTGCATTTTCCTTGGCATTTTTCCACTGCTGCACAGACGCAATAATGATTGACATCGCCCAGCATCATATATAAAGTAAAGTTATTTGCAGTAACCATCCAGCAGAAAAAAATTTAAGATGCTGGTAATGCCAGCAAGACCATGCAGATTGTTATTTAGACCTGGACTCTTTCTTGGACATTTCTTACTACCTGGTTAGAGAATGCCCAGAAAGCTGACTGAATATGTTTTCTCGAAAAGTACATTTTGTATTTGTTTCCTTCCCGTTTCCTCCCATTTGTTCGAGTTAGGATACTCCCAAACCAACTTCATTATCAAAAACTATATTGAGCAAAGGCATTTCGCCAGTATTTTCTCTACTCACGCATTAATTTCATTTCAGCAATCGTCAATTCAAGAGTCATGCAATCATGTAAACTACGGTAACATAACTTGGGTAACATATTGTATTTTTTGGTATTTATATGAATCGGAAAAATTGTTCCCAAATTTCATCATCGTTCATAACTGTTTTGTTTTGGTTGAAATCTATTTTGCTTTTTTGGATAGAAACGTCAAGATATTAAGCCGTTTATAAGCATGAGCCTTTGTACGTGCCATAAATTCTTTTGTTCTTATCAGAGTGGATCTAAATAAGAGTGGCGTCAATGTCAAAATTGGAACAGCGGCGAACTGTCATTTCCATACAAATCCGCGTTCCAATCGAGCAGGAGACCTGTCAAAACTGGAACAAGACGTCACTCTTGTTTACAGGCACTCTAGTTCTTATGACTTTTACTGTGCGCCGTGTGTTGGTGCTGTCTCGCTCTCTCTCACGGGCAACAACAGGGTGCACAGTAAAAGTCAAACGTTTTATGGCATGCATAGGCTCATTGGCAGCCGTACACGGGTAAAAATGCGGCACTCTAAAACGGGAGAAAGAGTCATGATTTCGGGAGGAAGGTGTGTTTTCATGTTATGAAAATACACCATGACCAAAAGTCATGAAATCATGAAGCATTTTACCGTAATGCCGGCTGTACGTTACGTTTTCAATTTTTAGCGAAGAAAAATGTCAATTTAAATCCTCAAATCATGAAGCATGTATGCTGGAACCATGAATAAAATTCATGGAAACATAAGTACTATTCATGAATTTAGTCATCTGTCATTTATGATTCCTATTTTTGATGCGAAAAGTGGCAATTTCGGTCATGAAATCATGAAGCAGGATCTGATATCATGAACACAGTTCATGAAAACATGAGCACTTTTCATGTATTTAGATGCCTGTCATTTATGATTTCGATTTTGGTGCTGAAAAGTCATGAAATCATGACGCAGGATCCCTGAATCATGAACTCATTTCATGAAAACAGGCACTATACGTCAATTAAGATCCCAGTTTATAATTGCCATTTGTGAACAAATAAAATGAAGATTAAAATAGTTTCAGTTTTTGTGTCGGTAGTTTCGTAATAAACCGCGAAAACATTCCAAAAACGTCAACATAACGAGTGCCACATCTTCAGCAGAAACGCTTACATTCGTTGGTTAGATTTGTACGCAAAATGTTGTTTCGAGCATCAATCGAATTGGCAAATGGTCCCTGGGCTCACAAAATGCTGGTGGATTACATGAGTGATGGAACACTTTTTAACGACGCGGATGTTGAAAGTGGAACTGGAACATTCGGCCACCGAAGGACTTTTGTGAGCTGCTCTGTTATGAGATGTGAGGAATGCATCACTTCCAAACAGTTAAAATCGCCGACGAGCTTGTCAAGCAAAATCTTTGCTCGAAGTCAAACATTACTCGATTCTGCATAGTCAGGAAGAAGTAAGTACATTTTGGAACAATGTGGGAACTCACGGAAATTTCGCCAAGAATGCCATCGATATGATGACATGGTTCCGAAGAACTTAAACTTTTTCAAAAACAAAAACAAACTTTTTTTTAAAATTTCACTAGAAAACATCACCGATCGCCATGAGACACGTTGACTAAGGTAAAGAAAATGACAGTTAGATTTGTGTAACGCCCTGAGCATACAAATTCTTGCATAGTAGTCACGATTTCATGACTTTATGTCATGATATCATGAAACATAAAATTTTATGAATTCATGACTTTTACAAGCCCTGTAACATAGCGTTATATACTCATATACGGCTTATTTCAGGGCTTGAAGGTCATAGTGCCTAGAAGCATTTGAAAATGTCTTATAATGCTAGTTGGCACTGCAGAACTGTTTAACGGTTCATATACCGCTTATAACAGTGCTTACTTGTTACCAGGGATGTTCGATGAAATGTTTATATTATAATACCATAAGGTGATATAATTTTGTTATGTACCGTAATCTGGGGTAACATTGATCAGCGGGGCAACATTGATCGCAATGACCCTCCTCTTAAAAAAGTCAAATCAATGAAATATTTTCAATGCATGAATGGTGATTCCTTTCCTTCTGTTCATGAGCTGATACACAGTAAGGTTTTTGTTAAAATAAAGTTGTATTCATGTGTAAATTTTTCATCTTTTGGAAATAATGATTTTTATGATTATGGATGACACGATCAAAGAATCATATCTCACATGAGTTCTGAAAACAATATTGACTTCGCAGCACCAAACCGTAATCGCGCCTGCTCATAAGATGCGAAGTTTTCTGGACGCGAAGCTAATGTCAAAGTCGAAACAATGGGAAGGCGGCTGTGATTACTCCTGGTGGCTTTACCAGATGTAAAAAACGGATAAACTGACCTCTTACACACTTAGACATTATTGACGAACTTCAATGAAATGTTATACATCTTGTGAAATTGATACTTCTGATGTCGAAATTTGATTGAAAACAGTTTTATTTTCATCAATTCTAATGTGCATTACTCTAACTTGGCAATGAATATTAAGAGGCAATGTGAATTCTCATCTATTTTGCTGCCAGTTGAATAAGAAATCAAGAGAGTTTTATACTTCGTTCTGTATAAATAAATTCGCAGCTCCAAACTGAGCTGCGATCATATTCTGGATTTCACCAAAAAATACAATATGAGCAAGAGGAATGCGGTTGTTACAAAAAATGACATCGCCGAAAACGATTCCGGTGTCAAAACTGTCACTAATATGCTCAGTTAAGCATAATAAACAAATTACTATGAAGAATGCAGAATTTCCTTAGGAAATTGCCTACCTTTAGGCGTATTTCACAATTAAAGGGGTCATAAATTTTGAAATAACTCAAAAAGTAAATGGCTTGTAAGAGTTTGGCCTTCATATTCGGCTTCAGGGACCATGGAGTTCTGTTTGATCTTCCGACCTTGACGCTTGCTTCTGCGGAAGCGGGTGACGAGGGCAGGATCAAACATGTCGCGCGTCGGTCGAGTAAAGTGAAAAAGTGCCGCGATCGGTTAGTTCTGTTTGATCTTGCGACCTTGAAGCTTGCTCCTGCGGGAGCGGGTGACGAGGGCAGGATCAAACATGTCGCGCGTCGGTCGAGTGAAGTGAAAAAGTTCCGCGATCGGTTAGTTCTGTTTGATCTTTCGACCTTGACGCTTGCTTCTGCGGGAGCGAGTGACGAGGGCAGGATCAAACATGTCGCGCGTCGGTCGAGTAAAGTGAAAAAGTTCCGCGATCGGTTAGTTCTGTTTGATCTTCAACCTTGACGATTGCTCCTTGGCAGTGCGTTAAGAAAGCCCGAGCAGTCGTCAGTTGTTTTCCCTCTCGGGTCGTGCGCCTATTTTCTCTGAGTGCTTTTATATAGCCGAGCAAACGAGTTAAGCTGAATGTGGATTGTGGCTGCTCAGTCAAGGATGACGTATCAATTGGTGAGCTCGTTTCATGCTACTATTTCTAATCTTTAAAATATGTATGACTGCACATTTAATCGATACAACGGTAGGACGTAAATATGATTTTTCAACAAACTATGAATGGTTCGTCACTGTGAGAGTCGACATAAACTCTAATTCATGAATTATTTATGTTTAACATTTTTTTGTTTTCAAAACACCCCTTTCTTTTTATCTTTATTTTTGTAATTATGAAAAAAAAACTTTGAATGGTTCGACACTACAAGTGTAGACTTGCGAAAGGTTCACTTTATTCAACAAACTTTGGATGGTTCGCCACTGTAAGTGTCGGCATAAGAATAAGAGTGTTCTATGATGTTCCTGACAGCTGTAGGAATGTTACATTTAGATATTTGTTCAACAAACTTTGAATGGTTCGTCACCTCAAGTGTCGGCATAATTTTCCTTTACATAAAAATTGTTCATATCAAATGAAAATATTATATTTTCATAAAAGCATATTTATATTTGACAAACAACTATTTATCATGGTCTAATCACTTATCAAAGTGAATCCTTTGACCCAACGATCCTCCCCATTAACAAAAATCCTTCCCAGTAACCTTTGTGGAGATGCAGAGGCAAACACGGTTTCCAAATAGCAAAGGTTACACACTAACATTCCTTCCCCCAATCCCACCTGACTGCAAGGACGTGGCCGGCGCCGTTATTGACCCTGTATAAATAGAGGCACTGAATTATGCACACTGAAGAAGATGATGGCCAATCCCAGCCGAACTTCTAGTTGATTCTTTGTGCATTTTCACTGACTTCGGTCAATCACGGAATAGCAACCATTGATATGTGTAGTCAGTCTAAGCTAAGCTAAGCTAAGCATATTCGGCTTCAGGGACCATGATTTCAGTAATTAATAATATTTTCAATATTACCGTACATTGTTTTCATGGGTGATCAACGTTACCCCATATCAGCTAAATAAAAAAATCACTTAAACCATTTTTTTAAATATGCTTCAAACTTTCAGAAAACAAAATACAGTATACAGACACGAGCATTGGGTATCAGTACTTGTTTTAAAAATATAAAACTTGCAACATATGCATTTTCAAATAAGATTTTTAAGAAATATAAAAAAAAATGATCAATGTTACCCCGGATTACGGTACCCATAGTCGGGTAGACGTGACATTTATTTCTTTTGAAAGTTGTCGTTCATGGGACGTTTTGTCGACAAAAGGTGTTTTTTGTTTTTTTTTTTATGTGTAGGGGCTCCTGGGGTAATATGCACTGCCGAGGCAAAACGCACCCTGTCAGTTTCTCTGAAATAAACGAGTTTTGAGAGAAAAACACTATGCGGATCGATGAAACGTTGCAAATTGTTGACACCCTGAGAATTTGATACATTTTGGAAAACTTAACAAGGAGATAGAGCAATAAATTCGAAAAGCACGATTCTGATGTAACTTTCCAGATCATTTCACTTGTTGTTTTGAAAGAGGTGAATTGATAATTTTCACAACCTTTCACCATAAAACAGATGATTAGAGACTGGATAAGTTGTTGATTACATGATTTGGCGAAATAACACAACGATTTCTATTTTACATAACATTTTCTGTTAAGCGCCCGGTTGGGGCAACATGCACTCCATCGGTTGGGGCTCCAGCCCAAAATAAACTACAATCACGAAAGTTAGGTTCTTTGAAGTCTTTACTAATGTATTTATGCACAATTATATCATCTTATACACGAAAACTATCAAAAAATCGTGTTTTTACGATAAATAAAATTACGTTTAAAACACGATGGTGCATCTTGCCTAATTGTTGTGGTGCATCATGCCCCTTTGTTTAGGTGCGTCTTCCCTCAATGTTGTGGTGCGTTCTGCCCCAAAAAGCGGTGCATCATGCCCCGCATAAATCCTAATTCACGCAAAAGTAGTGTTTGAAAAAAATTCGCTCAACACCATGTAGGGTGAACCCAAACCAACTAGATTCGTGTATTAAAACACTACATGCATGTTGTTTAGTGTTCATTTCGGCACATTTTCCTTAAGTGGTGCATATTACCCCAGGAACCCCTAGTAGGGTACAAAAAGCTTCAAAAGCCTGTTGTGTGTTGGCACGGTGTGTCTCACGTAAGGCGTGCTTAACCACTAAAAACTTTCCCTACTGCTCCTGTGCCTCGATCCCCCGCCGGAACTACAACTTCATCGGAGGAGGGTTGTGCTCATGCACTTCGTCAATCTCAGCCTCTAGCTGTTCTGCTAGTTCGCTGTTGGAGCTTAATGTCGTCAAAAACACTGCTCACTACGACATTTCAACGGTGTCTCTGCGATTACTCGTTTTGCCCAATTGGCGGTTGAAGATCTCGCCGTGGCTTTGGACATCTTTCTGTGCGACGACGCATACTTCCCTTGGGCTGGCCACGCTTCGGAGCTCCCTCTCCCTCTCCTTTTCCCTGTCTCGCTCACCTGCCGTTTAGTTTGAAAGTTTGTGAGTTACAGACGAATTTTTGGTTGTTGTAGTTCTAGCAGTACATTTCCTAAATGGCAAAAATTACGTACTCACAGTTTTTGCGCATCTTCATTTCCCAATGTATGGCCTTTCGAATGCCGCTAAAAGAAAATTATTATCACAACTACTCCATGAGTTATGGGCATCTTAAGCTTTCATAGTTTTTCACTTCAATTTCCTTATGACTTCTAAACCACTAGTATTACAAACTTGCAATGTTCAGCAGAAACTGGAAACAAAAAAGGTAGACCAAAATAGCTGATTTTTCGGGCCCACTCTAAGTTCAAACTTTCAGAATTCATTTACTTAGCTCAAAATCGACTAATTTGATCAAAATAACCGTTTTTACAAGTTTGCAGAAAAGCGCAGCTACGAATTTCATCAAACAAAAAAGTTTGAGTCAAAGTTTTAACTTAAATAAGGACCACCCTATTCATTTTTTTTTCTTTGAAGATGCAAAATTAAACTACGAGTAACTTCTCTGAAATCTAAAATCAACGAGAACAGAGAAAACACTTTTTCGGACCATTGTGCAATCTATCCACGCTACTTATTGCAGCGCTCAGCCACATCTAGCGGCGGTGGTTACCCGCAGATAATATACGCGCTATTCAAACCCAATGTCAAAATTCAAATATGCTAGGATTTTGTTTGTTCTTCAGGAACGCGAATGTTCCATATTTGCTACATCCGAAACATTTGATGATTTTTATTATCGCTGCGACGGTATATCGATATTTTCAGATAATCACATTCCATGGATTTATCTTTCAGAGCACAATATTATATAAAACAAAAGATTTTGTTACGATATGAAGATGCCAATATTTTGAAATTATGGAACATAGAATATATTAGTTGATAAAATACATACTAATGCAAAGATAAACATTTACCGCTGATTGACAACTTAATTATGTATCACACATATTTCTATTTGCAGATTCTCTCAACATTACAGATGCCAACAACAATACACTTTCAATAGTAAATAGTGTGGCTCAGATTGATATAGATGAAATAAAACCCCCTAAACCCCGTTTAAACAAAAAAGCAAAAGCAACTCTGATATGCCCACAGGAGAAGCAAGCGCCTTTTCAGTTGATACCAACTCTATGCAGACGAAACCGGGACTGTAGAAAATCAGGCAATAATTTTAGGTGCTGCAATCTTTTCGGGAGTAAAAGATGTGTGCAAGGTGTTCCCAAACCTATTCCCGAACCTCCTCATGATCGTAAGTATTGTCATATAATGATTATAAAAAGTCTAAACTATCCCAATAAATAATAACGAAATATGAGCTGTTACGTATTTTGCACATTGTCTAATTGACAGCCCCCAAAGAATATATCAAAATATCTAACGCAATGATAAAAAAATCGAAAAAAAAGTTCAATAATATTGTAGAAGAAGAAAATTAAAGTGATTTTTAAAAGAAAATATTACGCAAATAGAGAGTTTATTATTTAAAAGTTTAGTCGTGATTTGAAATAATTGGTTGAAATTTATGAAATACACCATAATGAATACAGTACTTGACTAATAAACGTCTTTGTTTGATTTTCAGCCATTTTCGGGATTCCAAGACGATGCCCGAAGCAACCTTTGACAGAAACATTTTGGGAAATTAAAACTTGCCAAACCGACAATGATTGCTGGCCTCGTGTGTGTTGTCCAGATGGAGACAAAAAATACTGCCGAACGTCTCAACCTGTATTTGAAGAGTCAGATAACCCCGCAGCTAGACAACTAGCATATCGTAAGCATTAGTAATATGAAAAAAGCTCAATCTCAAAGAAAAACTTTTATGTTTTCAGCTATTGAATCAGTATCACAATATCTGCAGTGCACGCCTCCCCCTCCTGTTATATTTGATATTCATCCGAAGTCCTGTAACAGCACATTAGATTGCTTTCCAAATCTTTGTTGCCAAGAATCAGGCAAACGTCACTGCAGACCTCCTAGGCGATCGCTGTTAGCACTAGTAACTGGTCTCACTTCAGTAAGTATATTGCTGGTGTTATATATGATAGAAAGTAATTAGTAATACAATACAAACTTTTCTCTTGCAGCGTTTTAATATTGGTGTTATTAAAGACATTACTGATAATTTAGTTATTAAAAAATAAATCTCCTGAGATAAAGAAAACATTGTAATTTTTAAAATAAATAAAACATTATATTGGTAGTTACTCAAAAACGTGTATAATATGTTCGATAGAATACGCTTACGTTTTCAAACATTGAACATGCTTTTTTGTAACCAAAAATTCAAAATTCTACTTCAAATACCCCTCGCCAAAATGCATGTCGAATATGGAATATTGCAACACAGACAGATTTAACAGGTTGTATGTAATATCAAACTGTAACGGGAAAATCATCCATCACGCAGACAACGTCTTCCTTTGTAATCCACTCCACTATGCAGGGTTGCCAATATGCCAGATTAATCTGGCACTGCAAGATTTTTAATCGACGAAAAGACAAACTACTCATTTTGCAAGACTTATTCAAATTCAGCCAGACTTTACAGACCGACGCGTAGCCATAACCCAGTTTAATAACGCAGGCTTTAGAATTTTTCTAATGATCGGTTACTCGCTTTCAAAACAATAGTTTGATGAGAGCCTGTTGTGCAAAAATGAAGCAAATTGGTGCAATCGTTTTTGAGTAATGAGTATTCATGTGTAAGGTTCCACTCTGGCCGAAAAGAGATCTTGAAAGCTTGTCACCTCCCCAAAAGAAGGACGCATGAGACGGAGACAAATTAGTTGTTCGAATTAGCGGAACCACTGACGAAGAATGAATCGAGTCCATCCATATTGAATTCAAAGCATAAGTTTTACATGCAAATAAGAAAAGTGGTGTATTTTAGTACTTACTTTTAATTCAGCTTAACCTACGTTCACTCTTAATTGTTAGTGTGCATGGGCGTCAGAGTTGAGTGTATCCCACGGCGATTATCGGACAGCATGCTTGCCCGGACAGAAGAGGGCTCACCAGCGACTGGCTGGTCATTCCAACGCTAGCACACCGAGCCGTGATCGTACCAGGACCTTTTCTCAGACGGCCGCAGAGTTGTTCATAATAGAAAGGCCTTAATAGGGAGGAAATCATCGAACACTTAGTTTCGCGGCACAAAAGAACAGCTCAGTTTGGGATTGCTTTGGATTTTCGCGCTTACCGATCTCATCGTAAATTCCTCCTCTACTCCATTGTCGCTCTACCGAGCAGCGAGTTCACAAAAGTGGACATCTTTTCTCTAATCCACTTAAAATTGTTGAACTACTTCACACACCGTGCCTTTTGCTTCCAGGCGAATTATTTTACACCGGTCAGGCTGGATAATAATTGTGTGCACTCCACGAACTTCCGTATGTTCTGCCTGCTTAATAGTTAACCGGGAACTAATGTTCTAGCTCAATCGAGCTCCACTTCTACCTCTCGACATCGATCTGCTGAGATCTCAATCTCTTATCATCTGTGGGTGGTGATAAGAGCAGATGATCAGTGGAGAGTGAGATCCTCGGCTCTGGGAGTAGAGGGGCATACATGAGGGTTACTGATACACCATTATGGTGCTTATTGGTATGCTATCCATCTCGTGTTGGGCTGTTGAAGCATGGGATTCTCTCCATCCTGGGAGATTGCGAACATGTGTTGCATGGGACTTACAGCTGGATGTAGAGTGTGTGTTCTGTTGTTCTGTTGTGGTGAGTGTTGTGTATTCTACATGGTAAGAAGACCTTTGCCTTCATTTCATACGGCGACAGTGGGAGCTTTGATTCCCTCGCGAGGCCGTTGGTTGTAAGCAGGTTACAATACCCCCATACCAGACTGCAATATGGGAGACCATCCCAATATAGCAGTATCTCTCTTACCATGAGCAATCCACTCACACGATCGACAATTGCCGACCTAGTAAAGTAGTGTAAGGTTTCGTCAAGGGTAATCTGTTAATCCACACAGAGCACATTCTTGTCTGAGCTAAATTTTGATCTCTCATATGGGTATTGATGGTTGTTTACCAGATATGGACAATTTGTTGGTTTACTGGCTCGATTTCAGCCTACGATGTATTTCAACAATAGGGACCACATCAAACAGGAACAGATCAACGATCATTCGTGATCATTGCTGTGGCTGTATAGAGTTTGTTTACTTTTTCAATCTTATTATTAAGTGCAGACAACAGATGGTTATGGACCTTGGCTGAGGAGCTTCATCCTTTAAGCAAAGAAAATTATTAAGAGTACAAATCATACACGCAATTCTTGCATTCATTTTAGCCAAATATCCATATATTTTAAAACCTTTTACACAAATTATCTTACGCAATCAATTTTTATTCAAACACGAATTCTCAGTCGAACTAACGCGATTTTTTCAAACGATCACATCCATATACGAACTCAATACTTATTCTACGCGAACTTTCAGTTAACTCTACTCAAATATACTTTTAATTCAAACTTTTACATACATACGAACATTTATGCTTAAAATACGCAAACTCTCGATTAAACTTACGCGAATATTTAATTGACTCAAACTCTCACGCAAATGCAACATTTTTGTACTTAAACTACGCAAACTCTCGGTGATCACCATTTCCTCGAATATCCGATACACATCTCAGTTTCTTTATTATATTATTCATTTATACGAACGATTACACGGTTTCTCGAACATACATACTAACTTCGATCTTTTCACACATCTCAAACAAATTCTTACGTAACCTATCCCGGAATCAAATCTTGCGCCGCAAACACACCTAAATTTCTACCTTCTTCATCTTCCAGCTCATATGATGTTGCTCCTCTTCTAGCTATTATCTTACAAGGAACATAAACGGGGCCAAGTTTGGCTGAATAGTGATCAGCAGCACTTGAAATTTTGAAGTTCTTCTTGTAAACTTTTTGACCAATGGTAAAAGTAGGTGGTAGACCTTTGTGTCTGCTGTCATAGTTCTTCTTGTACTTTTCAAACTGTTTTTTGTTGTTTTTGATTACCTCTTCATATACGGTACCCATAGCTTTAGTCCTGCTTTGGATGAATTGATCTGTTGATGGATCAGAAGTACACCTATCCTGAAGATGGTCTCTTCCATCGACTATCGACTCATATCCATGTACTAGGAAAAAAGGTGTGAATCCCGTAGATGAATGCTTGGTATTATTGATCGCAAATTCTATTTCAGGGATCTGAGAATCCCAAATACGGTGATCATTTTGACAATATGTCCGGATACAAGCCAGTATTACTCTGTTCACTCGCTCAACAGGGTTGTTTTGACAATGCCTCCTGCTATTTTTGAAATGATGAACATGAAACTTAGACAACAAATCTTGAAACTTATTAGCTAAAAACGTTACAGCGTTGTCTGAAATCAACACTTGAGCGCATCAAATTTTAAAAACCAATCACACTTAATCAACTGAGACAAATTTTCAACACTTATTTTTTTAACAGGGAACAGACGAACATATTTAGTGAACACATCCAGACAAACTAACAAATCACTATTTCCCGACTTACTACGTACAAAACCACTAATATAGTCCATAACAATCATTTGAAATGGACGCGTAGCATCCTTCTGTTCTCCCATTGGAGGAACAGTAGCAATCGTCGAATGCTTCGACTGCTTACAAGTGCCACACTTAGACAAAATCTTTTGGACATCAGATTTCATCTTAGGCCAATAATATTTTAATTTTATTCGTTCAAGTGGCTTTTCTACACCAAGGTGCATGATTTTGGCATGTTCCTCTTCCACTAGTTGTGTCATCTTGTCAGGTGGCACAACCACTTTCCATTCCAGACGACCCATTTCAAGAGGAGATCTGGAAGTGACAAACTTGTACAAGTCACCATTTTCAATTTTGAAATTCTGGTAATTTTCTGGAGTATGACTAACTTTATTTTTCAACTCATTGTACCATTCTGAAGTCGAGTCGGCAAAAATGGCACAAACAGCTCGACTGAGGGCATCGCAGACTACATTGTCTCGGCCTTTCCGATGTTCGATGGTCATGTCGAATTCTTGTAATTTGACAGACCATCGTGACAGCCTTGAACTAGGACGCCACTTTGCATTGCAGATGAACGTTACTGCAGAGCAATCAGTTATCAGCGTGAAGTGGGATCCCTCCACATAACATCTGAAATGCTCGATTGCTTCGAGAGCAGCTAAGCCTTCCTTATCGGTGGGCCCATATTTTCTTTCACATGAACTCAATTTCCGTGAGAAGTAGGCAATAATGTGTTCTTTACCATCCAACTCCTGCGTCAGTATGCCAGCTATTGCTACATCACTTGTATCGGTTTGAATGGTAAATTATTTTGTCCAGTCTGGGTTGGCAAGGACCGGCTCTGAAATCAAACATTCTTTCAGTCTGATAAATGCCTGTTCAGCTTTATCATTCCACCTAATCTTCTTGGGCTTGCCTTTCAACAAGTCAGAGATAGGGGCTGATATACCGCTAAAATTCGGGATAAAGTTGCGGTAGTATCCCGCCATCCCTAAAAATCTGCGAATCTCCTTTGGAGTTTGCGGTCGAGCAAACTTGGAGATCGCAGTGACTCTTTCAGGATTCGGCTGGTAGCCGTTCTCTGAAAGAATAAAACCTAAATATTTTATTCTTTTCAGGCAGAATTTACACTTAGCCAAATTCACAGAGAGGTTAGCTTCTCGTAAGCAATCAGCGACAATTTTTAGATATTTTATGTGATCCTTGAATGTTCTGGTTGCAATTATAATATCATCAAGATAGGAAAATATGAATGGCTCGTAGAGCCCTTCTTTCAAAACCCTGTCAAGGATACGAGACATGGTAGCACTGCTATTGATTAACCCAACAGGAAGTCTTTTGTATTGGAAAAGACCCCTACCAATAATTTTAAAGCTTGTATATTTCTTAGAGTCTTCCGCCAGCTTGACCTGTAAAAACGATTTCTTCAAATCCAGAACTGAAAAATATCGATTTTTGCCTAAATTGTTCAAAATTCTCATTGAGCTCGCTAGAGGATATGCGTCTCTAACGGTTTTGGCATTTAACTTATGAGCATCTAAGCAAAGCCTCATATCACCATTTTCTTTGGTAACTGGTACAACTTGCAAGGCCCAATTTGAGTTTGAGGGTTCAATTATGTCTAAGTCCAATAATCAATTTATTTCTTCATTGACTTTCTTTTGAATTGTGGGCGACCATGGATGGGGATTCAAATGAATGGCATTTTTATCTGTGAGCTCAATGCTATGTTCCATGACATTGCAAGCTTCTAGAGTGCCAGGCTCTGATATTTTAAATGAACATTTAACGGATTCTAGTAATTCAGTCTCTTCCGCATTGAGAACGTGAGAAGCTGGCTGAATTTCATTGCTTAACTCTACATTACAGGTTGCTAGATTATCAATGTCATCAAAAGTAAGCTTGATATTGAATAGTTTGAAAAAATCCATTCCTAAAATACAACGAGTTCCAAGCTCAGGTACAACTAAACAAGGTAATATTCTCGTTGATTTATTCACAGTAAATGGTACGTCTACAAATCCTTTGATTTGCATCGGTTCACCACTGGCAGTTGAAATTTTGAGGTCTCTGTTCAGATCTTGAATTTGCAGAAAGCTGGTTAAATTTCCAAAGTGTTCTCCAACTAATGACACATTACTCCCACTATCCAATAATCCATGCAACTGAAATCCTAAAACAGTAAATTTCAAAAAATATCTAGCATCGTTATTTAAATTCACAAAAACGGTTTCAACTTGATGAAAATAACCATTGTAATTTATTGAATAATCTGTTTCATGTTTCTCATCGGTACAATCTGTATTCTGAAATTCGGAAATAATTTGCTGAAAAACATTTATGGTTTTTGGATCTCGACGAACTGGAGGAATTTCTGAGGTTGGGGAAACCACCTCCTTCAATCTCCCCTTCTCTGGTTTTTTGCCTCACAGAATGGACATTCCTCGTAATGAAATTCCGGAAGTCCACATATGCAGCAAAATACATTGCGCCTTGAGAAACATTTCGTGAAATGATGACCAAATTTTCGGCAATTAAAACAAATTCTACGATCAGGAACTTTATAGTGTCTCAGAATATCATCCAACGACAACTCCCTCCATCCACAATCTGGTTGGTATTCTTGCTGAATATTTTGATTATTGTTATAATTAGAATTGTTTCTTGGTCTATTGCTTTGTGAATTAAAGTTTTGATTTGAGCTGTTTTGATTATTTCTATTATTATTTCGATTATGTTGCTGAACTCGTTGTTGATTGGTTTGATTACTATTGTTTGATTGAGGTCTGACAAAGGAATTAAGATTTGCTCTGGAATTGCTACTAAAATTGATTTCATTGATTTTTTGATTTTCGAATGAGAGAACAAACTTATTCATGATTGATTCATTGTTGTTATCAATTCGAGTGCACAGTTGTTCAAGAGTGTGCAAATCTTTCACGTCCACTAAGGCCAATCGGTCTCGGTAGATGGGCCTCATTGTGTGCCACATTATGTCGAATTTATCTTCTTCAGACATTGGAGTGGTTCTGCACAAAAAGAACTGTTCCATGCGAACCAAAAAATTGGAAAATAATTCAGCTTTCGCCTGAAACATTGAAAATGAACGCACTTTGATATTGTGGTCAATGTTACTTGGCAAAAACTGGTGTCTCAAGGCTTGGATAAAGTAATCCCAGTTTTTGTTGCGTAAAATCGGCCATTTTGCAACATACCAGTCTTGAGCAGGCCCTACTAAGAGAAAGTGGGCTGATTCAAACAATTCTTCTTTCGACAGGAGGTTGAAAGTCTTTTCATTTCACTTCACATGTATTTTCCGGACTCTATTTGATTTTTCCACAAAAATTTCATTTTTTTCGGTACGGTGCCCAAAACATCAAAAATGGGGGTGAGATTGGGTCAAGCAAGAACGATAGTACCGTAAAACGGGGTAACTTTGACAATGCGGGTAACTTTGATAGTGCGAGACCCCCAACATATTAAACGAAATAACGAAGTTTCTGTCAATCAGTTAAGAAAAACGAATGCAAAAGTATAGAGTATTAATATGACACTTCATGTCAAAGCTATGTTATGCAAATATTAAAAATTTACAAGATTTTAGCATTTTTGCAGCGCTTACAAACAATCTGTTCTACGACCACTATTTGATGAAGTCATAATGAGTTCGTCACTTACCCATGATAGCCTAGTTATTGTAGAACATGAATTCGGTCTCAAATCTCTTAGCGAAAACCATTTTTACAAACTGGGACCATTTTTGTAATCTAAGTCAGAAATTTCCATATATCGTTAAACGCCTAGAGGTATGCAACGCCCTATAAATGTTCCGTAATTCATTCAATCTTGTTCGATTTATACTCCATTATCAAAGTTACCCCAAAAGAGAAAACCGACTTTCGATTATATGAAAAATTATATATCCATTCAGAATAAATCTTTTGGCAATCTATCAAGTGTAATCGATAACTAGGATGTCAGTACTTGTTTTAAAAATATAAGTTGCTATTCTTTGAAACAGCATGCATAAATATTGAAGTTTTCCTCGAAAAAACTATCAAAGTAACCCCGTTTTACGGTAAATGAATTTGCAAGTCATTTTACGGCGCCGGGTGTTCTCTTTTTTCATTAAGATGTGTTTATTCTTTCTAAATACAGCATCTCTGAAACATCAAACAAGTCTGCTTGAGTAGTCCGTGCATTGAATAACAATGCAACGCATTTTGACAACTTCTCAAACCAGCAACTGTGTTTCGTGCGCAGCAACATCGTAAAATTTTATGAAATGGATTTATTTTTTGTAATTTAATTATTTATCAGTATTTTCATATTATAGAAACATCTCAGGGAAGTACAATAAGCTGGATCGCTGAAATATTGAGATTATGACGTCAACATCTGCCTCAATTGTAGTGATCGTGGAATGTCGCACCAAAATTTGACTATTTGCGAAGGTTTAAAATAATCACTGTTTCAGTACACCTTCGGAGAAATTGAAAAGGTTTTATGGCAATTGGGCTTATTTTACGAGTGGCGTGAGGTGACAATTGTCGGTGTCGTATAGCGAGGTGACAACTCTCGACTCGAGTGAAGTGACTTGCCGTGCAAATCAAATGGAGAGTCACTTCACTCCAGTCGAGAATTGTCACCCCGCTATACGACACCGACAATTGTCACCTCACGCCACTCGTAGAATAAGCCCAAATGGGGATGAGACTTTGAAGACAATTTGAGGGAAAAAAAACAAGAAAATTTATGTAAACTTGACGATAAATGTTGGATTTACATATTTTTTTCTCATAGATCTTCAATTTTTTGGAATAATCGTTCTTTTAAGTGAGTTTATCATACCTGTGAAACATCTTAGATATCTTTTCGTCTTGTTTGCATCGTATTCCATCAATATTTTTCAGCTGTGAATGGTTTTGCAATCATATTCTCAAAAATAAGTTTTTTCAATAACAGTGACCCAATGTCAACCCCAAGGGGTCAAGGGGTGAGATTGGGTCATTTTTCATTCAGTTGTAGTGCCGCTGTGAGTAAATAGTTTTCTTTAATTTTTTTAACAGTTGCTAATGTACCATCAAAGTACATACACACCAAATTTAAAGTTTATTGGAGTTATATTGCGATAGTTATTCAATAAATAAATCGTACATATCTTTTTTTGACCCATTCTCACCCCCAACGACGGTTCTGGAAAAGTACACCACTCCATTGGACCTCCATCAAGCACTATGCTCAGAACTTTCCTTTGAAAGAATCCATTCCGATCACTTACAACGTTTCAGCCCACGAACATCAACACCCCTTCTGGTTGCTGGACTTTCGTGCCTGCTGTTCAACATCGCGCTAGAAGGTGTCATGCGGAGAGCCGGGCTCAATAACCGAGGTACGATTTTCACAAGATCCAGCCAATTTGTTTGCTTCGCGGATGATATGGATATTGTCGGCAGAACATTTGGAACGGTGGAAGACCTGTACACCCGCCTGAAACGTGAAGCGACAGAAGTCCGGACCAGGCCGGTGAATGCATCAAAAACAAAGTACAGTCACCCCACAGTTATGGATCATCTAAGGGTCATTTTTCAGAACAAAATATAATTAAAAAACATGGTGAAGCTGTACAAAACAAAATTTCCGCCCTGGCACTGAAGAATATAGTTGTTTTTGAGAATATACCTCAAAATACCCGATTATTAACGAAAAAGTGTCGATTTCGAATTTCAAACGATGTCCACCCCACAGATGTGGATCAGTGGGAGAGGAGGATCCTTATATGGATCAAATCGACTCATATTATGAATCAAAACACTATAGGGTGATGTGCTAGTATCCATCGTATTAGGCATTGATAAGTGAAAACTGCAATTTTCCCAGTATTGCAATGAATGATGCTGATACAAACCGATGCCAAACAATTCTTTCTCAAAACGGCTTTAGCATTATACAATAACATTTTGATAAATCTTGATCTCTTTTTGGAAATAATGCAAAGAACCATGCATCTTACCGTATTCTCAATCCGCCGTATCGTTTTCAATTCCGTCGCAATCAGTTTCCAGATGCGGCTCACTGTGATGTATTGAGTGGTTAGAACACAACATATCAACGCTATAATAAAATGTTTTACTAGAATATATAGATCTACGGGCATCTCCCTCCATTCCTTCAGCATGATGAAATATACTAATTTCCTTTAAAATTAATTGTTCGTCATCCAAATTCAGCCCAAACATATGAACACAACTACTTTTGACCGAACAATAGACCATTTCCGTCAGACCTTATCCCATATTTTTATATTTTTCTTCGAAAGACGACCATTTTTAATGATTATTGGCGTTCCAAGATCTAATTTATATGAAGTCCTTATTTTCATACAATTTTTTGAA
Organism: Aedes aegypti; assembly: GCF_002204515.2. Taxonomy (NCBI): domain Eukaryota; kingdom Metazoa; phylum Arthropoda; class Insecta; order Diptera; family Culicidae; genus Aedes; species Aedes aegypti. The sequence continues at coordinate 149,339,084 of NC_035107.1, read as the reverse complement.
AACTTGGAAATTCACCACTTTTTTTTCAAAACTGTCGTGCGGCACAGTTGTTTCAACCCTGTGGGTATACAAAGTGGAGATTTTTTCACAACTTTTAGTCATACCCCTGCGTTGCGTGTTTGTAGACATGTTGAAATGTCAATGTCAAATCGGACAATCAACAGAAATGGAAAAATCCATGTTCTGAATCTACTCAGGTGGAGAAGATCATCGATGCGTGTCATTGTTTCTCTCTCTTATTCATCCGCTGTGCTTATGCCGCGCAGATTGTGACGTCACTATTGTTTGTTAGTTGAGGAATAGATTATCGTGCACATCTTCAACGAGGAAAAATAAATACTCACACATCAGTTTATATGGCACTTTCATAGAAGCACGCACCTTGCATTCAATGTACAATCCAACATAATGCGTTACATTGCGTTACTTGTTGGTTTTGTTAGCTACGACGCCATCCAATATATGGCAAACATGGTGGGAGAATATTATGGTGGGACAAAATTATTTAGGTGTGAGTCTATTGGAGGGCAAAATCCTCAATATTTGCTCTGAATAAGCACAGCGGCACGGTAAATGGCTGGGCATGGCGTACCATTGGTACCTCGCGTACCTACAGGAATAAAATAGACCCCATTGTGTGGTCCTTAGCCTCTTGCCCAGCAACTCCTATCCCTACCTCCTCGTGGTACTGGCCGGGGTACGAGTAACCTTGGGGAAGATCGGGTAACCAACCCCCGGTGGGAACTTTGGTCGTATGCTGACAGGGAAGGGGGGGTTTGCTTCTGCAAACCTCGAGCGTCTGTACTCCATGTTAGGAGCGGCTCACAGCAGCGTCTGTTCCCCATGTCAGGGGCGGCTGATCATCGTCCGAGTGCCAGAGAAGGACTCTAAGCTAAACTGCGCACTATGGCCCCCCGAACATATAGGGGGAATGGTCCTCCGGAAATCTAGGGGGTTGGTGTCAGGCCCTGCAAGCCAGCCGTAAAAATACACCAGCACAGGAACGTCAACGAGAGAATACGGACCGGAACAATCGGCAAAGACCACAGCGACGAAAATGGACTTGCGATTGGAAACTCGGTACGTGGAACTGCAAATCTCTCAACTTCATCGGAAGCACACGCATACTCTCCGATGTACTGAAGATCCGCGGTTTCGACATCGTAGCGCTGCAGGAGGTGTGCTGGACAGGTTCGATGGTGCGAACGTTTAGAGGTAATCATACCATCTACCAGAGCTGCGGCAACACACGTGAGCTGGGAACAGCTTTTATAGTGATGGGTGATATGCAGAGGCGCATGATCGGGTGGTGGCCGATCAACGAAAGAATGTGCAAGTTGAGGCTCAAAGGCCGGTTCTTCAACTTCAGCATCATAAACGTGCATAGCCCTCACTCCGGAAGCACTGATGATGACAAGGACGCATTTTACGCGCAGCTCGAACGCGAGTACGACCGCTGCCCAAGCCACGACGTCAAGATCATCATAGGAGACTTAAACGCTCAGGTTGGCCAGGAGGAGGAGTTCAGACCGACGATTGGAAAGTTCAGCGCCCACCGGCTGACGAACGAGAACGGCTTACGACTGATAGATTTTGCCGCCTCCAAGAACATGGCCATTCGCAGCACCTACTTCCAGCACAGCCTCCCGTATCGATACACCTGGAGATCACCACTGCAGACGGAATCACAAATCGACCACGTTTTGATCGATGGACGGCACTTCTCCGATATTACCGACGTCAGAACCTATCGTGGCGCTAATATTGACTCCGACCACTACCTGGTGATGGTGAAACTGCGCCAAAAACTATCCGTCATTAACAATGTACGGTATCGACGCCCGCCTCGGTATAACCTAGCGCAACTGGCCCAACCGAACGTCGCTGCCGCATACTCGCAGCATCTCGAGGTAGCGTTGCCGGAAGAGGGCGAGCTTGACGAAGCCCCTCTTGAGGACTGCTGGAGCAACCTAAAAGCAGCCATCAACAACGCAGCCGAGAGCATCGTCGGGTACGTGGAAAGGAGGACATGTGACGATTGGTTCGACGATGAATGCAGGCAGGTTTTGGAGGAGAATGATGCAGCGCGGGCTGCAATGCTGCAGCAAGGAACGCGACAAAACGTGGAGCGATATAAAAGAAAACGAAAGCAGCAAACCCGCCTATTCCGGGACAAAAAGCGCCGCCTGGAAGAAGCGGAATGTGAAGAAATGGAACAGCTGCATCGTTCACAAGAAACGCGAAAGTTCTACGAGAAGCTTAACGCATCCCGAAAAGGCTTCGTGCCGCGAGCCGAAATGTGTAGGGATAAGGACGGAAGCATCTTGACGGACGGACGTGAGGTGATTGAAAGGTGGAGGCAGCACTACGATGAACACCTGAATGGCACGGATAACACAGGCGCCGAGGGTCACGACAGCGGAGGAAGCGGCTACGTCAGCACGGCGGATGAAGGAAACCAACCTGCCCCCACATTGAGGGAAGTTAAGGATGCCATCAACCAGCTCAAGAATAACAAGGCCGCTGGTAAGGATGGTATTGGAGCTGAACTCATCAAAATGGGCCCGGAGAGGTTGGCAGCCTGTCTGCACCGGCTGATTATCAGAATCTGGGAAACGGAACAGCTGCCGGAGGAGTGGAAGCAAGGGGTCATATGCCCCATCTACAAGAAGGGCGACAAACTGGAATGTGAAAACTATCGTGCGATCACTATCCTGAATGCCGCCTACAAAGTGCTATCCCAGATTATCTTCCGTCGTCTATCACCAATAACAAATGAGTTTGTGGGAAGTTATCAAGCTGGTTTCATCAACGGCTGCTCGACAACGGACCAAATCTTCACTGTACGGCAAATCCTCCAGAAATGCCGTGAATACCAAGTCCCAACGCATCACTTGTTCATCGATTTCAAAGCGGCTTATGATAGCATCGACCGCGAAGAGCTATGGAAAATAATGGACGAGTACAGCTTTCCCGGGAAGCTCACAAGACTAATAAGAGCAACGATGGACGGTGTGCAGAATAGCGTGAAGATTTCGGATGAACATTCCAGTTCGTTCGAATCCCGCCGGGGACTTCATCAGGGTGATGGACTTTCGTGCCTGCTGTTCAACATCGCGCTAGAAGGTGTCATGCGGAGAGCCGGGTTCAATAACCGAGGTACGATTTTCACAAGATCCAGCCAATTTGTTTGCTTCGCGGATGATATGGATATTGTCGGCCGAACATTTGGAACGGTGGCAGATCTGTACACCCGCCTGAAACGTGAAGCGACAAAAGTCGGCCTGATGGTGAATGCGTCAAAAACAAAGTACATGCTGATAGGCGGAACCAAGCGCGACAGAGCCCGCCTGGGAAGCAGTGTTACGATAGACGGGGATATTTTTGAGGTGGTTGATGAGTTCGTCTACCTCGGATCCTTGTTAACGGCTGATAACAACGTTAGTCGTGAAATACGGAGACGCATCATCAGTGGAAGCCGCGCCTACTATGGGCTCCAGAAGAAGCTGCGGTCGAGAAAGATTCACCCTCGCACCAAATGTACCATGTACAAAACGCTTATAAGACCGGTGGTCCTCTATGGACATGAAGCATGGACCATGCTGGAAGAGGACCTGCAAGCACTTGGAGCGTTCGAACGAAGGGTGCTTAGGACGATCTTTGGCGGAGTACAGGATAACGGTGTGTGGCGGCGGAGAATGAACCACGAGCTCGCTAGGCACTTCGGCGAACCCAGTATCCAGAAGGTTGCGAAAGCCGGAAGGGTGCGCTGGGCAGGGCATGTTGCAAGACTACCGGACAACAATCCTGCAAAGATGGTGTTCGCGTCGAATCCGGTTGGCACAAGAAGGCGAGGAGCACAGCGAGCGAGGTGGCTTGATCAGGTGCAACAAGATCTGGAGAACGTGGGCCAAAATCGAAGTTGGAGAGACACAGCCATGGACCGAGTAAATTGGCGTAACATCGTAAACGAGGTTTTATCAAATTAATTGATGTAATACCAACTAAATAAATAAATAAAATAATAAGCACAGCGGAAGAATAAAAAAGAGAGCTAGTGGCTCGCATCAATTATATTTGCCACCTGAGTAAACCAGAACATTGCGGAGAAATATGTCGCAAGCTCTGTTATCAAATTGCCAAACTGCCCACAACAAAAACCTTCACGACCACAACAAATATTGTCCCCATCCGCAGTGCTCCACAATAATTCCCAAAAACGGTTCTGCTCCCCACCGGCCCCGTGGACGGCGGTAAACTGGAGGGAGCGACGAAGATTTCTCCATGCGACAGCATTTTGTTCTGGTCACTTAATAACCATGCATCGAAGCTGGGGGAATCCATTCTGAATGATGGATGTGCCAATCGAGGACATCTTGTATAGTCTTCCGGATTTACAGTTTGAAAAAAAAAGGTTCAAAACATAATGCTACGCTCATCGCCAGCCCCCGGTCGACCACAAAACCGGAAGAGAGAAAGATTCTTCTTATATCCAATTGGAGCATCACATCAGCTCCAGGCGAAGGAGATGGTATGATTGCGAAAGATTTCGTCGTGATCTTTCGCTTGCACCAAATTAGTCACCAGCAAACCAAAACAGCATCTAATATATAACGTATTAAAACATGAATAAAGCTATAGATGGTTGTACGCCTGAAATAACCTCGAAACTCCAACATTTCCAGCAGCGAATGGCAACTCCTTATAAAAAAAAACAATTTCAGCAGGATTGTCAAAGAGCGGGACAGTCAATACAGGTTAATGGAAGAGGTAAGATGAAAAGTTTTCCGTGATGTCACCATGTACACTCCCCAAGGAACAATTGGTAGCTTTTAAGATACTTACGTGTTTGATACAAGCTGCATAGCAGCAACCATTGCTGAACAACTTTTAAGTTGAATCATTAATTGAATAAAATTAATTTCCGCTTATAAAAAAGCTGTTATTCCACTTGCAGTTTGTGTTTTGAATAAGAGCTGAATAAACCTCCGAAAATGCAAATATAGTAGCTTTTGTTCTACAACACATAAGAAGTTTAACAATTGACTGATTAAAAGCTTCTATAGGTTGAAGCCATCAATTTAGTAGCATATTGAACATTTGATTAACAACAAATCGTACAAAAGTTTCAGTGTCTAATACTTAAAATGTTGACCAGCATGATTAGTAAAACTTATAAACAATGTGAATAACAGTATATGAGTATGCTCTTATTCAAGCAAAACATATTATGTCTTTTTATGTTATTTTCAAATGTTTCAAATGTTTTTCAAATCAAATTCAAGACGTGTATGCGATGTATGGATTAACGTAATGAACGTAATGGCGACGTAATGGATCAACGAGGGTAAAGTTCGAATCACATTGGATTAAAAATATCAAAATTTAAATTTTCTAAATGTAGTTATCATCATCTGGGACGTTATTGATATCGGGAAAAGTTACTAATCATAACATTTTTAATGATAATCGAAGTATAAATAATAATTAAACAATAGTTACATGAAAGTGGTTACCCAACTTACAGTCAAGTGTCACAAATAAACATACAAAGTTAATTATTGTTGAATAATGGTGACAGCTGAAAAAATGCCCTACAAAGAGCTGAGAAGATGGTATTTAGATCCAAATTTAAGTCAATGTTCAACATTTTTCATTGGAATGAATAATAATAGAATCAACACTTATTAAACTTCTCCAAAGAATCTCTGCCGACGTTAAGATTGTTTTACTAATGAGTTGAACAAGTCATTTTTCCTTCTATTAAAGAGCCAATATTCCACCAAACAAATATAATTGTGTAAACAGATGTACATGATGATGATGATGATATAGGCTGCCATCTATTGTAGCAAGGTATCCACCGGTAGCAATGGCCTATTCTAACAAAACAATTTGTTCAAGATTGTATGACTATTCGTATTCAATCATACTCCTGTCTGAAGGGCCAAAAACGAATGGCGGACCCGTAAGCAGAGACACTTACGCGAAACCCGCAAGGAAAAAGAATCTCCTTCCAAAAGTAAGTTCACACGAACAGTCGTATAATCAAGCCCTTGCTTGTCAGAAAGACCCAATAGATGGGAAGAAGAGCCCGCCCTTTTTCCACGAAATGTTAGCGATAGGAAGTTGACAGTTTCACTCTTCCTATCCATCTCGCTTCAATCGGGTGCCCTGATGGTCCCACCCAACCCAAAATGCATATAACATTGGAAATATAATCAAATAACACAAGTCATCATGGAAAGATCTCACCGGTTTTTTTTATCCTTGTTGTATTTTGAAGCTGGTCGTCGCAACGATGTCGTCGAACTATTTCACCGTTAGCTATAAAGTATCATTTATGCGAAACTGTTCAAAAACCGAGAAAAAAAAACAAACTTCCACTCCTCCGATAAAGCGATACGAAAATTAAATCCACTTGTTGGGCTTCTCAAACTGCACTGCCCGAAAACCGAAAAAAAAACTTCCATTCCGACGAACCGAAAGCCAAAAAAAAAACACTTCTGCTATGCGAAAACTGTACCCGCTTGCTGGGTTTCTCCAAATGAAGATCAAACGGTAGAGTTGCCAAAATCGAACGGGCACTGTATTAAATTTGCAACACTCCAATTGAACACCACTGTACATGCCCAGTTTTCTAATCGTACCGTCATCTTGCTCATACCCGCTTCTCTTTCCCGCTTCCGAAAGATCACTTTAATCAGTTGGTGTGGGTAAAACTCGCAAGCGAAAATTCTCCACACGTTCACCTCTCTCACCACACCACATCCACCCGTCCTACCTTTCACTACCACTACTACTGAGACCGCGTTCACTCAAACACTAATCGCTTCCCCCGCGCATGCTGTCGCCAATCATTTTTTTTTCAACGCAATTCCACTTTTTTAAATTCTAAATTATTATCTTTTAATCCATTTTCCAACTGAAATTTAACTTGCACTCGCGACTTTGCTCTTTTCTACGTTCGGATATGTATTTTTCGTCGATTTTACTTTGATATTTCCACATTTTTTCACAATTTTAGTACCACGTTAAAAATGCACAACCTTCCCTCAGCCAGTGCTGCCAGGGTCGAATTGTGTAAACAGATGTACAGGAGACGAACTAACGTTTTGGTTGCTTCGCACTTCAGCTGTTTCCATGTTTAACATGAAAATGATTAAAAGCTGAATAGGTATTTTATAAAATCCTAATACAACATGGATATATCATCCGAGCAGGTCATCCAAAGAAGTCCAAAATAACGATTACTAAACACATTGTTCAGCAACAAAGAAGCTTTACAAAAGAGGTCACACCATGGCCAAATTTTTGAAAAATGGACAAAATATCTAAAAATTGCGTTGTACTCCTAATGTATTGCAATGATCAACTTACTAATATTATTATTATTTATCTTTATTTGAGTGGCTTTTCGCCCTTGGCGAATTCATCACTAACTTACTAATTTATAAAAACATATTGGATACAATAATAACTGATGCTTTCTCAATACAATATTCAATTATGTTTAGAAAATATTTTGAATCAGTCTTCTGACATAGGATTATTGATTGAAATAAGGTACAGTGGGGGAAGTGTAGCAGTGGGGTAAGTGGATCATTTGTCAATATAAAGCATAAATACTTGAATATGTTGAATGTTTTCGCACCATTGCTTCGTTTTAGGTTATATTCTTACGCCCACGCTGAAACTATTGCAAAACTGGTACTACACGTACACTAACACAAGCAAACTTTTTAGCTGCAAAAAGTAATTATTTTGAAAATTGTTTTCCATCAATCAAAAATTCATTGTATCTCTGTCTAAAATCGAATTCTTTTATTTTTTTCGACACATGGTGAGCATTTCAGTTCTAATTGAAGGAAGCACAATGAAAAATATGTCATTTTTATAAATAAATACAAATATATTGGACATGGTACACTTACCCCTACTTTTTAATGGGGTGGGGTAAGTGGATCAAGAATAATTATCATTTATTGGCAGACTGCTTACGAGAAATTTAATAAGCTATAATATCCGCAAATGTTGTTTTCCTTTATTAAGTTCCATTCCCAGCTTGAATTTGTCAAATTGGCCATAGAAAATTTGAATTAATCCACCTAAAAGTTTTTTAAACCTTTCTGGTATAAAAAAAATATTAAAAAAATAATAATTACAAAATTCACACGAAACTTTTCGTGGTTTATTTAAGCTGAGTTGTAAAAGAGCAAAATATACTTATTTTCCAATCGAGAGCATAGTATCGTACCTTATTTGACCATATAAATTGTTCTAGACAGATGATACACATATATTCAAAAATAAAATAGAAGGATTTCAGTTTGTTTTTCAAAAGCAAATGTAACTAATGTTTTTAAACCATGAATGTTTTTCGAAAATATCTTTAAGAATAATCCTACAATACTTCTGTATAACTTATGCGCATAAAAGAAAGAATTTTCTCCAAATTTTTCTAGTTAAAATGTTTTTTTTTTTGTTCAAATTAGTACGAATTAATATATACGTACTTTTTATAATATTTTGATTTAATAAAAATACTTTTTAATTTTAAAGTATTAAAATGTATCATAAGTAGCACTAATAACAAGAGCGAGGGTAATATCATTCTTATTAAACATAATCACACTACATTTGTTTCGAGAACAGATTTTTTTTAAAAGGTGATCCACTTACCCCACCATGGTGGGGCAATTAGATCATTTGGCGCAAATTTTTAAGTCTCTCATACTCAATACATAACAATCAGAAAAATCGAAATAAATGACGATTTGAAGTATAATAGTCCCTTATTTGTTATCCACAGAAAAAAGTTTGAGTTACATAGTTCACGTTAGCTGTACATAATAATGAAGTTAACTATTGATTTTTCTGTATCCACTTACCCCACGGTACCTTATATTTTATATTTGTATAATGTTTAATAGATGGAAAAAGTACGACAAATAATTAAAATATTAACCTAGTAGAAATATTATACATTTAATAAATGAATTTTAGTATAGTTAGATGAACAATTCAATTAAAGTTTTAACAGGTTAAAACTTATTATTAAATTCGATTAATCATTTCAGACTGTTCTTACTTTGCGAATAAACTTTATTTTTGACCAGCATTGAAATAAATTTTCTCACTGTGTGCTATAAATAGCCGACTGAGTTCAGCTCGCATCAGTACTGAACAGCAGCAGAAGTAATGCGCTTATTCAGTTGTTGATCAGCATAGCACGTGTTGATTAGTTATTGTTGAATAGAAGCTCAAGCATGATCAATAATCAGCTACAAGAGGTTTATATTGGGCACTGGAAGGCTGATATATGAATTCAAGGATGGCGCAGATGGCAAGATATACCGCTGACGATGGGAAGGTCTCGAGTTTGAATCCAGTATTCAGGTAATTATTAAAAGTGTGGTTATTAATTCATGGTAAAGGTATACACTGCATTTGATGTATACAGTGTTAGCTATTTTTAGTCATTTATTTGTTTTCAATCAATTTTGTGGCAGTTGAATAAAAGCTGAGATGAATGCTTATAAGGCGATTTTGAAGTTGTAGAATAAAGTCAATATACAACGACACGCTTTATAACTTCTCCAAATTTGTGTGAACAACGCCTGAACAAAGGCTTCACTTAGAAATAATTAAAATGTTGTTAAACGTGATGCTGAATTAAACTGCAATAATGTAGTTTGTTAAACTAGCGTTGTTAAATCATCAATCCTTATTAAGCTAAGTGAAACCTGAATAAACATCATTACAATACATGATTACAGTCACTAAATGATAAGAAGCTTAATAATTTCGCCAGATTTGCTTGAACAATGTGTGCGTAGCAGCTGCAAAGTAATATAATATAGCAACTATTCAGTATGTAGTTGTGAAAAATTGCTTAATAAATGATTATAAAATAGGCAAATGTTTCTTGGGATCTCTCTATCATGATTGATCCGAACCAGCTGATCAAATATTCGCGACTACGAAACAAAAAGAGATTCCACAAAGCACTCGCACCAATGGAAAACCTCGTAAGGAACTGTCATCGTGTGCGTGAAAAAAAAGCAAAAAATATCTCTCTCCTTGTTTTTCTCACAGAAAACCGAATAAAACATCAGCAGCTTCGGAGTCGCGAATTCACCACGATGTGGAGAAAGAATCATAGGGCAAAAAGGGGTCGCATAAAAATCGGAGAGAAATAAATTGTAGGGGACCGAGGAGTGAACTAACGTGCCGCAAGTTTTTCATTGTTTTCTAATAGTTAGAGACTTCAAAACATATCGGTTCCTTTGGAAAGTCTGTTCAGTGAATAGACCATTTCCGTATTTTTTTTTAATTGCTTATATGGTTTCTGTTAATTTACTGAACAAACTTTCCAAAGGAACCCATATGGTTTGAAGCCCCTAACTATTGAAAAACAATGAAAAACTGGCGGCACGACTTTACACCCCACGGTCCCCTACACTTTATTTCTCTCCGATTTTTATCAGACCCCTTTTTCTCCTATGATTTTGTCTCCACGTTGTGGTTAGAGTGCCTGTAAACAAGAGTGACGTCATGTTCCAGTTTTGACAGATCTCCTGCTCAATTGGAACGCGGATTTGTATGGAAATGACAGTTCGTCGCTGTTCCAATTTTGACATTGACGCCACTCTTATCTAGATCCACTCTGGTTGTGGTGAATATTTGATCAGCTGATTCGGGTCAATCATGACAGATACCTTTATTTACGTTTTCATCCGCCACTTCCACCGTGGCTGAAATCAACAAAATCATCCCGGAAACCATCTTGGAGCTGCTGCTGGTCGTCAATGTTTTTAGTTTCGGTTCCCCCTCCGCAATTTTAAGGGTAATTGTGTGCGCAAATGATATATATTTTTATTTGTCTCAAGACTCCCCGGACGCTTTCCATCGTCGTGGTTCTACTAATTTGATGGTAAAAGAGATCCAGCACGACGAAATTTTTCACGACAACGGTGGGTATCCTTTTCATCTTCATCGCTTGTGGTTGCTGTGGTGCTCCACTTGCTCTTGATCTTTTTCGGTTTTGTGGTTCGCTAAGGGTGGCGAAGAAAATTTTGCTGAAATCCAAAAAATCACCTTCTTCGAGATCGCAAGAAATCTTTGATTGGCACATTATTCTGTTTGGATTCCTGAAGCTTCCATTGGAATCGAGTAACAGTATGCGTTGCATGGTGAAATCTTCGTCCCCAGTTTGCCGAAGGGCACAGGGCCGAAGAGGAGCAGAACCCTTTTCATGAACTATTCTGGAATTGTAACCTCTCAAAATGGTTACATTTGTTTTTTGTAAATATTCCCTGTAAATAGTATTTTTGTTCATTATTATTCTTATTATTATTGTTATTATTATTCTTATTATTATTCTAATTTTTACTTTTATTATTATCCTTACCATTATTATTTTTCTCATTACTACCCTTATTACTATTATCGCATTTATTAAAATTACGGCTGTTTAAAAATAACATGAATTTAAAATTGAAATGCCTATTCTGAAATAAAATGAATTTGAAAAAAGAAAATGAATTACACAAAAAATATCGAATGCACTCCACCTTGAACATCCCCATCCCTATTCCCATAACGTTTGTACTACACACCACCGTTACCAGCGACAGCTGTCATGACGGTGGTAGCGATTCGAGAGCAGCGATTGTATAAAACCGTTTGTCAACAGAAAAACGGTCTCTAATAGGTGAACAGACATCACCACAAGTTGTTGTGCCGCGATTTTAATCGTGATTCGTTCTCTTTCCGTACAGTGAACGATTAGTTCGGAAGTGCAATTTGGTGGCTGATTTAAATCCGCCATAGTGGTTTTGACGGAGGTTGATGGAGTGCCACGCTTTGGCCCAACCGTAGTGCCAACCGCAGTGATTGTGGAAAGGAGTCGCTGGTGTGTCCCGTATTTACCCAGCCGGCCCGGGACCGGTTCGCCATTGAATGACCGGAGGAGTTACGCTGTGACCTAGTCGGACCGATCGTCGAAGAGAAGCCATCAAGAGTCACCAGGGAGCCAAGAAGCCATCAAGAGTCACCGGGGAGCCAAGAAGCCATCAAGAGTCGCTGGGGGGCAACGTTCTGGCTCTGTAGGCCTTCCCCTGTTTCGTCGTTCTATTCGCTCAGTTTTGAAGGATGTTAGAATTAACGGGTGGTCATACCCGGCTGTCTGACTGGGCTTGCTGCTGACTGACTGCCTCGTACGGAACCCGCTCATCATCGAAAACCATGGAAGAATGGTAATCTGGTATGTGGTGCACGTTCTCCTATCCCATTATAATTCCATCATTCTCTTTGGAATATCAGAACCATGAATATATATAATGTATAGTTAAACTACCTTAGCTTTTGAACATCATTTATTCTTGCGCATTTCCCTATATTCCACCCTATCTCATTTAATGAATAGTCCACCTGTTTGCTTTGTTTTGTTTCTGATTCATTCATGCCTGTCCGTCGTCGTCGTCAGAACCATAATATTTTGATTGTCCTCCTCGTCGACATAGTTCGCATCATCCACTTCTTTTTTCCTCTTTCTTTCGTTCCCCATGTTTACCCTTTTAACAAGGGTCGAACTAAGGGGAATGTTTACCATTTTCATAACGCCTCCCCGGTGGCGGATTTCGATCGATTAGTTCGTCGGTCCAACCGAGGGGTCTGCAGCGATATCGCTAGGCTTCCTCAAAATTATTTAGAATAGGGTACCCTAGAATCTTAATTTAGTATATATAGCGTGTGAATGAATTGCATGTTGTCTTGGGAAATAAAGTTTTATCCCAGACAACCGTATGAATGAGATGAATATATGAATGAATTTGTATGAAAGGTGGGGGTAATGAATGTGTGAGTGAATGCGTATATTTTCTAATCCCGAGAAAATCTCGGCGATGATCCCATTATTATGGAAGAGATTTCCGTAAAGTTTATTTTCTCTCCTAATAATAGATTAGTTTTAAAATAGGCTATAATTGAGTTGATTTAAAATAGAAGTTTAATTTATAAAGATTTGATGATGAGAGGATGGATAAGAACGCTTTTATTCTGACGAACCTGTATTCTGGAAGGCTGTATTTTCCAGATTCACTTATTATTTCGATACAACTCAATCATTGTCCTCTTATTTCAGCTTATGGTAATTAGAGAGTACAGTGGTCAGGCTCGCTCTGCAATTTCATGTAATTTGAAGGAAAAGAGCCTCCTTTCGTGATCAATCATTTATTTATTTTATTTATTTTATTTATTTATTTATTCTCATTAAGTAACATAAGACTATTGTCTCTTTGAATTGTTACCTTTTGTAAAAAGGGGCACAGAAAGGTGCATCAACATATCAAAACTAATTCGATTACAATTCAATAATTCATCGCTTAAATCTAATTTAATTTGATGAGATTCTTGGCGTGAGTAGAAAATCCAAATCTAGTTGTGAGTTTTTGACATAATACATTATGAGAAATGGAATCGAAAGCTTTCGAAAAATCTAAGAGCAGAAGAACAACTGGTCTTCCTTTATCCAAAACTAATCCTATGTCATCAAAAACCTTCAACATAGCGGTTTTCGTGCTATGTTTTTCCCGATACCCGGATTGCTGTTTAATTAGCAAATTCTTCTGGTTGATATAATGGCAGACTTGATTCTTAATTATGCGTTCAAAAACTTTCGACAACGCTGAAAGAATGCTTATGGGACGTAGGTTCTGCAAGCTATTGAGATGAGTTTTTTTCTTCAAGGGTAAGATTTTAGTTTTTTTCCATTCATCGGGAAAAACGCTGGTTGTAACAATGGAATTGAATAAATGTGTAACAGGTCTAACTATAAGTGGATTGATTGATTTCAAAAATTTTATGGGTAGATTATCCAATCCAGTGGCATTTGATTTCATATGATAAAGCGCATTGATTACATCAATTTCATTTATTTGGTCGAAATAGAATTGGTTTCTGATGGTCACGCTGGTAGTAGCATTATATGTATCCAAAATACAATTACTCTTAGAGAAATTATTAGCAAAATTTGCATTAATCACATTGGATTCAAATTCATTTTCTGAACTTTTAGTTCCCTTACCAACACCGATGTTTTTCAATCTTTTCCATAACTCTTTAGAGGGAAGTTTCGTATCTAAATTTCTTTCATAGTATGCTCCTTTTGTCTGGCGAACTTTCAATGTCACCTTGTTACGGAGAGTTTTAAATGCTTTCAGATCAGATGAGCTTTTAGAGATTTTCCACCGCTTATAAGCCAAATCGCGATCTACAATGGCTTTGCTTATAATGTCGTTAAACCAAACAGTTTGTTGATTTTTCAGAAACAATGAACGTACAGGAACGTACTTATTATGCAATTCAAGAATGTTGGAATTAAAAAAATCAAGCAGGGAATTTGGATCATTTATACGATAATAACTATGCCAGTCTAAGGAGTTGAATTCATCTAAAAGACCATTGACATCGATGGCATTATAGTTACGATATTCAATTTTTTTAGGAGTGTGAACAATGTCAAAATCAAGTGATGCAAAAATCATATCGTGATTGGAAAAATTTGGAACATCTATTTGGTTAAACCTAAGAACTCGTGCCTTTGAATTGAATAACATAAGGTCCAACTGCGAATATCCGTTATTATGAAAAAAAAAAGTAGGTTCGGAGCCTAAACTGAACATATTGTGGACGCTCAGCAACGCCATTAATTGTGAAGTTCTGGTCAAATTAGGATTCAACAAATTTGTATTGAAATCACCTGCAAAAAATAAGTTCTCATAATTTGTGCCATAATTTGACAACAAATAATCAATGGTATCAACACAATTGAGCTCTGGTGGATTGTACATCGCAACGAGAAATAACTTTTCACTTTTAAGGACAATTTCTACGGCAGCGTATTCACAATACGACACACCTGAACGACGGATGGATTTGTCCAACAATCGGTAATGAATTCCTTGCTTTATGTATATCAAGATGCCACCTCCTAGCCTTCCTTCTCTATCATTCCTAATGATGTTATAACCATCAATCGCCAGTAGTGAATCGTCGGTTTTGTTATTCAACCAGGTCTCAGTCACACATATTACATCAATAGCACTTGATTGGGCTATTTGTCGTAATTCGTCTAGTTTGCATAACTTGCGAGCACATATGCTCTGACTATTAAGGCTACAAATTGAAAGTTTATTGGCAATAAGGGCACTTTTCATGACGGTTCCTGGCAAACACCAATTCAAAGAGGTATCTCTAGTAGAACCACTAGCCATAAGGATAAGATAAGAACAAAGCAATTAAGAGGAAATCTGTAAAGAGCACACGCAATTGACTAAAAACTAACAAAATTACATAGAAAAATTCGAACATATTCATAATTATTCGACGCGTATATTAATAAGTTTAACAAACCACACTCGATGAATGATAGCATCAATCCAGCATCTACTGCAGCAGCATCCAAATGGCATCCAGCAACCCCAACAGCAACAACAGCAGCAGCAACAAAGTGGTTTAACTTTTAGGAGGGGAGACACGGAAAGATAGGAGGGAATGAAGGATTAAACAACAATTGGGCCTTAAGGATAGGTTACAGTAGAGCTTGTAGATCATTCTCCGATAGTATAGGCTTCTCTTGGTCGTTGGCTGTTTTCTTGACGTAAACAATCCCCATCCTCGTATAGACTCCAGCTAGTTTTCCTCTCTTTTTCATTTGCAAGGCTTTTGAACGAAGCTCCCTCGCCGCTGGTTCCAAATTCTCGTTCACAAATATACGCTGATTAGATGAGAACCCGATGTCCGTGAGCGAAAGCTTTCTTGAGCGTAGATAACGGGCATAAAATTCGTTTCGTTGTATGGTGATTGCAAACTGAACTAGTATTAGGTAAACTGTTCCGCTTGAAGGTGAACCTCTTACGAGCCTTTTGATATCGACCAGTGGAATCGTTTCATCTGTATATCCCAGAGATTGACACCACTTGATAAAATGATCTGGCAGACTCTATCCTACTACGAACGGTACACCGCTTACGATGAGATCGTTAGCACGCATGCTTCGGTCGACGGCAGCTAGGCACTCAGTTTTATTCGTTTTGACGGTGTTCAGTATATCAGTTGTGGTTTTCAGGGATTCCTTGCGCATGTTCTCAAGTTCCGAAGTGATGTCCGAACGCAGTTTGTTCATTTCGGATTGAAATGAGTGTTCCAATCGTCGAATCTCTTCATTAGTAGATTGTTGATAGGTAGCAAACTGCGATTTCATCAATTTAGCCAGATCAGACACACTCATATCATCGGCAGCGGAGCCAGGAAGTTTGGTCGTAGATTGACCTCGAAGAGTACGACGATCGTCTGCCATGATTGCTCGATACCAGCCGCCCGTTTAACGGAAACTTTGGATGCTGTTTGCGTTATGGCTTCCCACGAAATATTGTAGAAATTACAAATTTGTTTTCTCAATTTCGGCAGTAAACTGATCAGCAACTTGACAAACTTCACAGTAAAATGCAGTAACTATATCTCTAATTTACGGAACACAGTGAAAACCGATTTATACGTGGGAATAACCGTGGTTTCGAAGATAAGCGTCTGCACTATACTTTTACGTGTACACCATTTCTGTCACGAGCACACTCACGACTGCTTCAAATTATCACTTAAATTGCAGGGGAGAGAGCCACTGTAGGAGAACTAGCTTTCAGTGAATCTATCACGAATTCGGGAAGTAGGACTACTGCTTCTCCAATTCGATCTTGGATCGTGGAAGTTCGCCTCTCCCGGTAATTCCTTTGATCTTAAACAGTGACTACTAATCTCGAAAAGAAGAGCTCCCACCGAGGAAACAATCACTTTTCCAGATTGGAAGTCACCAACAAGAGAAAAAGGTTTACTGCAAACTAATTATTCTAAGAGGGAATAAGATTCGTAGTTCGGCAGCCAGACTCTATGGCTGAAAGTTTGGTGATTTGGTGGAAAAGAGCTCCTCTCTGCACGGAAAAATCATTCCACTAAATCAAAATAACCTTCAGCTAAAAGAGAGCTGCCAAATAAGAGCTCCTTACTTGACCTTCTCCTTCTAGTGGACAGTCTCTATTATTAAGTGTTACGTGATTTTGTGGAAAAGAGCTCCTCTCCATGGACAAATCATTGCACAAAATCAATCTAACACTTAACAAGAGGAGGGCCACACTGACATTTTTCCCTGACCAATTTCCTTTTCAGTGGACAGTCTCTATCATTGAGCGTAGAGTGATTTCGCGGAAAAGAGCTCCTCTTTATGGAAAAATCATTTCGCAAAATCAAATTACACTCAATGAGAGGAGGGCCACAAAATTCCATGATCCAAAATATCCATTCCCAACTTCTCTTAAAAAAAGTGGGGGATGAATGTAACCTCTCAAAATGGTTACATTTGTTTTTTGTAAATATTCCCTGTAAATAGTATTTTTGTTCATTATTATTCTTATTATTATTGTTATTATTATTCTTATTATTATTCTTATTATTATTCTTATTATTATTCTTATTATTATTCTTATTATTATTCTAATTTTTACTTTTATTATTATCCTTACCATTATTATTTTTCTCATTACTACCCTTATTACTATTATCGCATTTATTAAAATTACGGCTGTTTAAAATAACATGAATTTAAAATTGAAATGCCTATTCTGAAATAAAATGAATTTGAAAAAAGAAAATGAATTACACAAAAAATATCGAATGCACTCCACCTTGAACATCCCCATCCCTATTCCCATAACGTTTGTACTACACACCACCGTTACCAGCGACAGCTGTCATGACGGTGGTAGCGATTCGAGAGCAGCGATTGTATAAAACCGTTTGTCAACAGACGGTCTCTAATAGGTGAACAGACATCACCACAAGTTGTTGTGCCGCGATTTTAATCGTGATTCGTTCTCTTTCCGTACAGTGAACGATTAGTTCGGAAGTGCAATTTGGTGGCTGATTTAAATCCGCCATAGTGGTTTTGACGGAGGTTGATGGAGTGCCACGCTTTGGCCCAACCGTAGTGCCAACCGCAGTGATTGTGGAAAGGAGTCGCTGGTGTGTCCCGTATTTACCCAGCCGGCCCGGGACCGGTTCGCCATTGAATGACCGGAGGAGTTACGCTGTGACCTAGTCGGACCGATCGTCGAAGAGAAGCCATCAAGAGTCACCAGGGAGCCAAGAAGCCATCCAGAGTCACCGGGGAGCCAAGAAGCCATCAAGAGTCGCTGGGGGGCAACGTTCTGGCTCTGTAGGCCTTCCCCTGTTTCGTCGTTCTATTCGCTCAGTTTTGAAGGATGTTAGAATTAACGGGTGGTCATACCCGGCTGTCTGACTGGGCTTGCTGCTGACTGACTGCCTCGTACGGAACCCGCTCATCATCGAAAACCATGGAAGAATGGTAATCTGGTATGTGGTGCACGTTCTCCTATCCCATTATAATTCCATCATTCTCTTTGGAATATCAGAACCATGAATATATATAATGTATAGTTAAACTACCTTAGCTTTTGAACATCATTTATTCTTGCGCATTTCCCTATATTCCACCCTATCTCATTTAATGAATAGTCCACCTTGTTTGCTAAGATTTTGATGTAGGACTACGTCTACGTCCAGGTTTTGTTAAAGGGAAGTTCTTCCGCTCATCTCTCCCAATTTCCTCTTGGAGCAGCATAAACGACCCTGAGGCCCAGGACAAAAGCCCGGTTGGGGACAATAGTGGTTCCCAACCTTAAGAATCTCTAACAGAATACGGTAGAAACTTCCGGCGGGAAGACGAAGGGGATATTTGTTGTGGTCGTGGAGGAATTTTCGGGGAGACCTGAGAGTGATAAAACGGGGAAGTATGTAAGCTCTATTGGTCATATGGTTCCGGACCAGTTTGACGATATAAGCAGCAGATATCAAACGGTAATTGCTAAGTATCCGTTGTGGGTCTCAGATTTGTCCGTTTTGTTGTGTAGTCCGTGTGTTTGATTCTTGATTTGACATTGACATTTCGTTATGTCTACAAACACTCAACGCAGGGGTGAGAATGAAAGTTGTGGAAAAATCTCCACTTGGTTCACCCACAGGGTTGAAACAACTGTGCCGCACTACTCATAATGTGGTGAATTCTCAAGTTTTCAAAAATTTATATTAAAATCAGGAGTGCATATAAAAAAGATCTGAAAGCGTCAATAATCATTAAAAATAATCGTCTTTCAAAGAAAAATATAAAATAGGGGGTAAGGTCTGACGGAAATGGTCTATTGACAGAAAGCATATAAGCCAATAAAAATTTTTCACGGAAATGGTCTATTATATACGCGTAACGCTCTGTCCAAAATACATAAAACACCCTACTGTGAGCAAATGCCATAATAGACCATCTCCGTGAAAAATTTTTATTGGCTTATATGCTTTCTGTCAATTCACTGAACAGAGTTTCCAAAGGAACCGATATGTTTTGAAGTCTCTAACTATTAGAAAACAATGAAAAACTTGCGGCACGTTAGTTCACTCCTCGGTCCCCTACAATTTATTTCTCTCCGATTTTTATGCGACCCCTTTTTGCCCTATGATTCTTTCTCCACATCGTGGTGAATTCGCGACTACGAAGCTGCTGATGTTTTATTCGGTTTTCTGTGAGAAAAACAAGGAGAGAGATATTTTTTGCTTATTTTTCACGCACACGATGACAGTTCCTTACGAGGTTTTCCGTTGGTGCGAGTGCTTTGTGGAATCTCTTTTTGTTTCGTAGTCGCGAATGTTTGATCAGCTGGTTCGGATCAATCATGATAGAGAGAGTGTACATGGTGACATCACGGAAAACTTTTCATCTTAGTCCCTCTTCCATTAACCTGTATTGACTGTCCCGCTCTTCGACTTTCCTGCTGAAATTGTTTTTTTTATAAGGAGTTGCCATTCGCTGCTGGAAATGTTGGAGTTTCGAGGTTTTGTCAGGCGTACAACCATCTATAGCTTTATTCGTGTTTTAACACGTTATATATTAGATGCTGTTTTGGTTTGCTGGTGACTAATTTGGTGCAAGCGAAAGATCACGACGAAATCTTTCTCAATCATACCATCTCCTTCGCCTGGAGCTGCTGTGATGCTCAAATTGGATATACGAAGAATCTTTCTCTCTTCCGGTTTTGCGGTCGACCGGGGGCTGGCGATGAGCGTAGCACCATAATGTTTTGAACCTTTTTATCAAACTGTAAATCCGGAAGACTATACAAGATGTCCTCGATTGGCACATCCATCATTCAGTATGGATTCCCCCAGCTTCGATGCATGGTTATTAAGTGACCAGAACAAAATGCTGTCGCATGGAAAAATCTTCGTCGCTCCCTCCAGTTTACCGCCGTCCACGGGGCCGGTGGGGAGCAGAACCGTTTTTGGGAACTATTGTGGAGCACCGCAGCGGCTGCGGATGGGGAAAATATTTGTTGTGGTCGTGAAGGTTTTTGTTGTGGGGGAAAACCATCAGATTGGAGGAACTGCGAGAATAGACCATTTCCGTAATTTTTTTTAATTGCTTATATGCTTTCTGTTAATTTACTGAACAAACTTTCCAAAGGAACCCATATGTTTTGAAGCCCCTAACTATTGAAAAACAATGAAAAACTGGCGGCACGACTTTACACCCCACGGTCCCCTACACTTTATTTCTCTCCGATTTTTATCAGACCCCTTTTTCTCCTATGATTTTGTCTCCACGTTGTGGTGAATATTTGATCAGCTGATTCGGGTCAATCATGACAGATGAACTAATCTACGATGACGTCACGCTGCAACTTCCAGCGGGAAGAAAACCTTTACTGCGGGCCTGCGCTTTAATCCACTCAATGTTCATCCGGTGAACATTCCTTGACTGGATGTTGGTCCGGATGTCATTTTATGTAAACACGGCCCGCATTTAGAGCGGAAAAGAAAAAGAAAATCGACAATAAAAGAAGACCGTGGATAAGTCCATACCTTTATTTACGTTTTCATCCGCCACTTCCACCGTAGCTGAAATCAACAATATCATCCCGGAAACCATCTTGGAGCTGCTGCTGGTCGTCAATGTTTTTAGTTTCGGTTCCCCCTCCGCAATTTTAAGGGTAATTGTTTGCGCAAATGATATTATTGCTCCGTTTTTATTTGTCTCAAGACTCCCCGGACGCTTTCCATCGTCGTGGTTCTACTAATTTGATGGTAAAAGAGATCCAGCACGACGAAATTTTTCACGACAACGGTGGGTATCCTTTTCATCTTCATCGCTTGTGGTTGCTGTGGTGCTCCACTTGCTCTTGATCTTTTTCGGTTTTGTGGTTCGCTAAGGGTGGCGAAGAAAATTTTGCTGAAATCCAAAAAATCACCTTCGAGATCGCTAGAAATCTTTGATTGGCACATTATTCTGTTTGGATTCCTGAGGCTTCCATTGGAATCGAGTAATCGAAACAGTATGCGTTGCATGGTGAAATCTTCGTCCCCAGTTTGCCCAAGGGCACAGGGCCGAAGAGGAGCAGAACCCTTTTCATGAACTATTCTGGAGTACGGTAGAAACTTCCGGGGGGAAGACGAAGGGGATATTTGTTGTGGTCGTGGAGGAATTTTCGGGGAGACCTGAGAGTGGTAAAACGGGGAAGTATGTAAGCTCTATTGGTCATATGGCTCCGGACCAGTTTGACGATATAAGCAGCAGATATCAAAAGGTAATTGCTAAGTCGTGTAGTCCGTGTGTTTGATT
This sequence comes from Aedes aegypti, assembly GCF_002204515.2. NCBI lineage: Eukaryota > Metazoa > Arthropoda > Insecta > Diptera > Culicidae > Aedes > Aedes aegypti. The sequence goes on along the minus strand of NC_035107.1, from coordinate 149,317,342 downwards.
CTTGATTTAACATTGACATTTCGTTATGTCCAGGGCTGGTAGCAAGAATTGGTACCGAAAAAAGTTATTTTAGTGACCAAATTTGAGAAATAAGTGACTAAAAAGTGACTTTATATTCTCGAAAAAGTGACTAAAAGTGACTTTAGAAGTAAGCTGTAATCAATTTTATTTCAATTCTAGTATACTGTTTTACGATCAATATCAATTATGATAGGGAATATTCCATATGATCTTCTGCAGGTAGTAGGTCTAGTTGAGTACCATATTTGGACATTTTTATTGTGCTTCCAAATTTACAAGATATCGCCTAGATTTTTTTCAAACAGGGTAGTTTATATTTACGTAAATAATCCTTTTTTAGTAGATTTTGAATATTTTCAAAATTTTGTGTCTTTTATATTACCAAAGTATTTTATATTGTACATTTTAATAAGAATTTGGAACATTTGTAAAATTAAAATTTTTGTCATTCCACATTTCCATTTAAACTCCAGCTCTTCTACCTAATAAGGTCAATATTTTTACGCATTAATCGATATCTATATAAATAAAAATGGAATGGTGTTTGTATGGCACGAAATGGCTTACGAACGGGTCAACGGATTTGAAAGATTCTTTCTCAGTTTTGTTCGTCAGGGGTTCCGACGTGTTCGTGTGTATAAAAGTCCCAGGATATTCACCGGGAAAGTTGAAAAAACGAGCGCGAACGAAACTGTCATTTTATATGGGACGATCAAAAGCGTTTTTCAACAGCCTACTTGATGGCAAGACGAAGTTTGCCGGGACCACTAGTTTCAAATAAAAAATGATGACAGAAGATCAAATTTGATTGGAATACTGCTTAAACCGCGTCCTTTAAACGCCGACTAAGGAAGAAATTTTTCATCAGTAAGTTTAATGGCCTTCCATTCACATTCTAAGACTTCCTCGTAAAATTACGACAAGTAACTTTTCGTTTTGCCGTAAATTATATACCTTAATGTATTCAATCTGTTTTTTTTTTTAAGAAAAACCACGAACGAAAACTTGAAAAAAATCATATTTTTTGTGAAAAATTTTGAAAAATCCACGAGGAATTTCTAAAAAAAATCCTAGTGTAATTTCTGATGAAACTTGTGTGAGTTATAATGATGCATACCTACAAAGATAACACTGCGGAACACGTTTTTGTCTCCAGCACCAAAATACCGCTGTTCACTTAATTAAGGGTTGCTGAATCCATTGCCGTTTTCAGAAATATCATAGCACGTCTAGTTTTTGAGATATTGACTGTTGAAAATGCAAAAAATGACTATTTCAGCCAACTTGCATGCAAGTTTGCCAGCTTGTAAGGTAATATATTGGCTAAATTTGCCACAGAATTCAAACTGTATGTGTATAACAATACTTATTATCAAAGTTTGTAATATTTTCGATGCGAAAAAGTTATTTTTTTATGGTTTAGAGATTTGTTGTATTTTGCCATATAGAAGAAACGAAGAATTTTGTATGGAGACTGCAAGCATGTTGAAAAAATCGGTTCAATCGAAATTTAATCGCGCAATTTCAATCAAATTATGTCTAAAATGAAAGTTCAAGTTCTATTTTGCATGTTTGGCGGATTAGATCACAAATTTTTTTTGACAAATCGTACTTTAAATTTCATGTAAACATTAATGAAACCAGAGTTTTATGCAACTTTGGCGACCTGTAGCTAAAAATTGTGACGTGCTGGAACATTTCTGAGAATGGAACCAGATTCAGCAACCCCAAATCTACTAGAGACACATAATTTGATCCTTGAGACACGCAAAAATGTCATTTTTGTTACGCTGTGTAACTGAAAGATCTCTCGAATTCTTGATGAATATATTTCTTGATAAATTACTATGATAATAAAAGCATACTAATCCATCAATGGTCGGAGCAATGACTGTAATAATTTCTGTAGTATTAACTAGTGTGGAACCTTGAATGAAATTTTAAAGAATCTATGCAGGTCTGGAAACTGTATTTGAATAAATATCAGTGAAGTGTTTGAGCCGCAGTAATAATATTTTGAAGAAATGCTGGAGAAATTTCTAGAGGAATCTAATGAGGAATCCCAGATGCAATTCATCGAGCAATTCTTGGAAAAGATTTTATACAATAATAGCTTAAGTAAGTTTTGAGAAATTCCGGAGAGTAATTATGGATGAATTTTTGAGAGAATCCTTATAAAAATGCCTGGATTAAATGAAAAATGCGTAGGAATTATTGTTGGGTTTCTTGTAAAAATGTCGATTTTTTTCGAAAACTCTATAATAAATCTTTGGGGAAAAACTTCTGTATGGCATGCGGGAAGAATCCTAGAAGTTGAAGTTGAAAAAATCTGTGAAAGATCAGTGATCTGGAAGAAATACTGAGATTTTTTGTGTAGGAATGCTCTAAAATTTTTAGTATAAAATGGAGAAGAAATTCCTCTGAGCTTCTATTGAAAAATTGCTGGTGGCATTCCTGGTGGAGTTCTTGAAAGTATTCCAGAAGGAATCTCTGGATAAATAGTTACGTAATAGTCTCTGAAGGTTTCTCTGGAGCCTCTAGAATGTTGCACCAGAATTCATTGCAAGCAGTTTAACCATCTATGTCCGACGACTTTAATCGACAGTTTCTTTATGAAAAAGCGTTTTTGTAAAAAGTAATTCAAAAAACAATAATTCGAAGGGTCTATTTTTTCAAAATCAGTTCAAAATATATTGGTTGTTTTACAATAGTAAACTGATTGCTCACCAATAGTTTTACTATTCAAAAAGTTATTTGAATTTTGGATCTGATAAGTATAGAATCATAATCTACTGTTAACTCTCCCTTACTCGATATTTTGTATCTCGATATCGAGTTAGAGAACCACAGTAAAAGTTGGTTTTCATGGCTACTGCGATGGTCCCTCGGATCGCATTTGCACTGGTTTTTTGTTCCATATTTCGATACCTTACTCGATGGCCCCTTCAATATCGAGTTACGGAGAGTTGACTGTAGAAACTAATGCATAGTATTCCTCTGGTTCGGTTTGCCTCAAGTTCGTCAAAAATAATTGAGCTCTGGAGCTACTATGGGAAAGAGTGGGTTATGGCAAAAAAGTGACTTTAGATACCATATTGATTATAATGTCTTTAGAGACCTTAACTAAAAATAAACACTTTTTAGAGATATTCATTGAAATAGTATCCAAGCCTTTAAAAAAGATCTGCTTACCTGAAAATATACTATTTTTACTTTCAAAATATTTTCAAATTTAGCGTTACGTAATAAATGGACACTGCCTTTGGTGGTTCGAGGTTTTTTTTCTTGCGTATAGCCGAAATTCTCTGTTAATTCCAGGTTTTTCCAGGTTGAATAAAATTCCCTGATAATTTCAGATTTTCCAGTATTTTAAATTAAGAAGGCCGATTCACAATTTTCTCGCGAAAAATTAGCTCAAAATAGTTGAAAAAAGTGACTTTTTGACGAAAAAGGTGACTTTAGTTGAAGTGGCTTCAAAAAAGAGACTTTAAAGTGACTGGCCTCAAAAAAGTGACCAAGTCACTAAAAAGTGACTCGCTACCAGCCTTGGTTATGTCTACAAACACTCACAGTCTTCAAAATTGCCTTTGCATTTCGTTGCTTTGATGTATAAAACAAGGAGAAAGAGAATACACTATCCTTATTTTCCAATCCAACAAGGCTTTGATTTGCTCCAATCATTTCGGTGAAAATACTGCATCATTTATTTGAATTATTTGTGGCTCCTTCGACTTTGCGCACTAGGCTGCAGGAGGATAACAAACATTGTTGGTAGGCTTAGCAACCAAGAATGTTTTCTTTTCATTGCAAGGTCAAAAAGTGCTTGTCAGTAGGTAGGGTGATCAAAGTAATTTGGACAGACCGTTACGCGTATATAATTTGGCCATTTACGGCAAAATCAAATGGAGGTGGCCAAATTATATACGCGTAACGCTCTGTCCAAAATACATAAAACACCCTACCTATCCATTTGATGAATCGGTGCAATGTATTTCTTCTGATTTCACAAGACTGGGTGCCAAACCAAAGCAATGAAAATTATTGACAGTCTGATCTGCAATGTTTTTAAACATATACAGCGGGGATTCGCTGGTTGGAACACGACTGCCTTCCATCAAGCAAATCCGATCCGTTAGTTGGAGCGACTAACAGCTGGTGAAAATGTTCCAGACTAACGCATCTGGAGCGCAAATCCTCACGAAATATGTGCGTACATACACATTTGTTCAATATAGGGATACTTCAATGCGCCGGTACTCAGACGTCAAATCAGTTTGACATCTTTTCTTGGCATTCGGGTGCTTTTAAGTTGGATTTTTTTCCAACCAGCGATCATCCAACCATCGAGTCATTCCATGTAGTGGACCCCCAGCGAGCGAATTCCCACTATAAATTGTCTCTTGCCAATAGGAAATATATTTCTGAGTTATGTGATGATAAGCTAATAGGGTGATCAAAGTAATTTGGACAGACCGTTACGCGTATATAATTTTTTTTTCTTTGGGATGTCTAGTTAGACGGCTAAGACCGATCACGGTCCATCTCGCCAATATATAATTTGGCCATTTACGGCAAAATCAAATGGAGGTGGCCAAATTATATACGCGTAACGCTCTGTCCAAAATACATAAAACACCCTACTGCAGTACTAGCAGAACACTGACGACATTGAGAAGAATTCGGAACTACAGAGAAATAATAAAACGCGTGTGCTTGCTGTGAGATACAAAAACGAAGTGAAGTTTTATTCTACCAACTGTTACAACTGTCAAACAGGCCAAGGTGATTATAGTAGGGAAAGGTGATCTTATTTACACATTAAAACTAAAGTGATCAGATTGCTTTCTCAACACCCCTCCTCAAGCTAATCACTATTGAACTCCCAAAATTGAACAGTGTTTCTTGAAAGAAGCTAACGGTAACCCTTTGGTCATTAGATCTGCCGGTTGATCACCACTAGCCCTGTATTGAACACTTATCTTTCCATTTGCGACGCATTCCTTGATGAACTGGAGCTTTACATCGGTATGCTTCAGCTTCCGAGACGGCGCCTCCGAACCAGCGATTGCTTTTGCTGATTGGTTATCTTCAAATACTACGATGGGCTGCTTGTCACGAATTTGCAAATCCAGAAACAGCTTATCGATCCAGAGAGCTTCACACATGCAGTCGGCCAGAGCACTGCATTCCGACTCAGTTGAAGAAAGTGCGATCGTTCGTTGCTTCGTAGTCTTCCACGACGTAGTCGCACCATATATCTGGAACACGTATCCAGAAACGGAGTGCCGATCGTTTTGATCTGACGCCCAGTTCGCATCTGCATAGCCGACTATTTGTCCGGCTGTTGTCTGTCGACGGTAGGTCAATCCATGATTTGTCGTTCCCCTGAGATACCGCAGTACTCTCTTCAGATGTGACCAGTGCTCTTGTGATGGGTTGCACTGAAATTGACTGAAAAAGGAGACAGCTGAGCTCAGATCAGGTCGTGAGGTGACCATGAGGTAAGTCAGACACCCAATCAGTTCGCGATATGGCTTGCCAAGTTTCTGCTCCTCTTCCGGTCTCTGCAGCTGCAAGTTGGCATCCATTGGAGTTGACGCAGGCTTACTCGATTCCATTCCGAAACGACGAAGTACTGCCTCAGTATAGCCCGGCTGGCTAAGCTTTGTAATTCCTTTGGTGATATCGCGTTCGATCTTCAGTCCCAGAAACATGCGAGCTTCACCAAGGTCGACCATACGAAATTCACGTTGTAGCATCCGCTTAACCACTTCAATTTGAGACAAATCCTTGCAAATGATGAGCACATCATCCACGTACAGAAGCAAGTACACAGGACCAGTCTTGCTCCATCGTACGTACAAACAGGTATCCTCTACACATCGCCGAAATCCAATTCTAGCCGCGAACTCGTTGAACCTTTCGTTCCATGCCTTCGACGCCTGTTTCAGCCCGTAAATCGATTTGCTCAGTTTACATACCTTATTCCCCTCCTCAAATCCTTTGGGCTGCCTCATATGTCATATGTAGATGTCCTCGGTTAGCTGGCCGTGCAAGAATGCAGCTTTCACATCCATTTGGTGGACAAAGAGATTTTCTTGGTTTGCCAGAGCGAGCATCATACGTACAGTGGACATCCTAATTACTGGCGAATAGGTTTCACTGTAATCATAACCGTAGCGCTGAGTAAAACCTTTAGCAACCAGCCTCGCTTTCCGTTTGTTGATGGATCCATCCGGGTTGGTCTTCAATCGAAACACCCACTTACAATCTATGGCTTTGCGACCCGGCGGTAGTTCTGCCAGCTGCCATGTTTCGTTTTCGGCTAACGACTTCAGCTCGTCATTTATCGCTTCCTTCCATTCCGGCCAGTCAGGTTGCAACTTCAGCTCGTCGATGGTCTCAGGAAGGTTCTCCACGTAATTTTCTGCGTTGAGTGCATAAGCGACACACGAGTAGTCGTTCAGCTTGGCCGGCGCGTTCCGAACACGCTGGCTTCGGCGAATCTCCGAAGGATCTGACTCGTTCCCATGCAGCTCCACTTCTTCCAGACAGTCGTCAAATTCGTCGTCTTCGTAGGCATTAACGACTTCCAGGCGGTCCGTTTCCACCTCAACCAGATCCGGTACATTGTCCTTCTCAGTTACCGACGATGGGGTGTAAGGGCCAGCCAAATCCACGCTGCCACCGCTCTGCTTTCCACCAGGAACACGAGCTGTTCCCTGGAGATACAACCGCTCCTCCACGACGATATCCCTAGCTGTGAAGACTTTCCGCGAGTCCCACAACCTATATCCGTTGGCGCTGTATCCGACGAAATAACAGCATTTGCTCCTGGATTCCAATTTGTTCCGCTTTTCCTTCGGAACAAAACTGTATGCTTTTGCACCGAAGATACGAAACTTCGAGACGTCAGGCTTGTGGCCATACCACATCTCGTATGGTGTCTTGTTTACCGTCAACGCTGCCGTTGGACTTCGGTTGATAATGTAAACCGCCGCCAGAACTGCCTCGCACCACAGAGTCTTCGACATTCCAGCATCCTCGATCATCGCCCTTGCTTTGTCCATTATTGTGCGATTGAGCCGCTCGCTCACACCGTTTTGCTGCGGCGTATACGGAATGGTGTATTCCAGCTGTATACCTTTTCCCCGACAAAAGTTCCGAAACTTTTCTCCGACATTCTCCCCTCCGTTGTCACAGCGTAAACGGGAAATATGGCTGTCAAAGTGTGACTCAGCCATCGCCGCGTATGTTTCGAAAGCTTCGAGCACTTCATCCTTCGTGCTCAGCATGTATACAGCAGTGAAATGGGAAAAATCGTCCGTAAAAGAAACAAAGTATCGCTTACCGTTATACGCTGCCGGTGTCATGGATCCGCACACATCGCTATGGACCAGTTCGAGAGGACGGGAACTCCGTGGCAACGGCATCTCCGTAAACGGCTTTCTTGTCTGTTTACCTTTGAGGCACGGCTCACAGAGGGCACTTTCCACGAGATCACTCTTCTTCAGATTCAGGCCATTGACCATTTCAGTGTTCACGATCTTCAAAAGTCCACTTCTACCGATATGGCCGAATCGCCTGTGCCATAGCTCTTCGCTGCTTATGGCTTTTTCACTCACTAGAGCCGACGGCTCTTTCACTCGCCACACATCAACGTTCAGTTCGTAGAGTTTGTCCTTACGTTTCCCCGTGCAAACGACCGTGCCGTTTCGCAGAATCTCGACACTGTTCTTCCGGAACACTACCGACATCCCCAACAGTCCTATGCGTTGGATCGAAAACAAATGGTACCGCAGGCCGGGTACGTACAACACTTTGTCCACAACAGCTTTCTCTCTTCGATTTCCAACCCTTGTAGTAATGTCCACAACACCGGAATAGTTGCTCTCGAGTGTTTGCCCGGAAGCCACTTTAATTAGCACTGGTTTGTCAAGTTTCTTCACGTCACGCAACCAATCAGCTCGTCCGATCATATGATCAGACGCACCCGAGTCGAGAATCCACGAAACGTCACTTTTATGTGAGTCGTTTGGCACTGAATGACCCTCAAACACCACCTCTTTTTCAACAATATTTGCTTTCCCTTTCTGCACATTTTTCTTCGTGCCTTTTGGCACACCGTCGCCACGAACACGATCATCGCGACTAGGACACTCCGCACGCTTATGCCCCACTTTGCCACAGGAAAAACACTTCCACTTTTTCTTCTCGAAACTTTTCTTGCCTCTCCCGGCGAAAGCGGTAGAGTCCACCTCCGCGCTGACGTCATCGCTGTTCGCGCGCTTAATGCTCTCATTGAGCAGCCGAGCACGTACGAAATCCAATGTGCACTGTTCGTCCGATAATGTTTCGAGCACCGTAACTAGCTGGCTGTACGACCGCGGCATCGACTGAAGTAAATAAAACACCACCAGCCGCTCGTCCAGCTTTATTCCCGCCAAATCCAAATCACGAACAGTCTTGTCGAAACACAACAGATGATTTTCCATCGAACCGGTTTCATCAAACTTTAACGCCGATAACTTCTTTAACAAGAAAAACTGTCCGGAAATTCCCTTCCGTGCGAACGCGTTCTGGAGCGCACTCCAGATTTCGACCAGGTTCCGCTTTTGCTTCACGTATTCGAGTTGAGAGTCCGCGATATTTCGAATTAGCACCGATTTGCACCGCACATCCCTCTTCCGACGCTCATCCAAAGCTGCTTCCTTGTTTTGTTTAACTTGAACACTGTCTCCGGCGAGCACTTGAAAATCCACCACATCTTCCGCAAGCTACTGAATGCACTGCAGGAGACCCAGCTCCTCCAAGTGCACCTCCATCCGGAAGCTCCAGTTGGCAAAATTTGTTCCATCGAACAAATACACTACATGGCTGGAATCGACTTTTCACTCACTCGACCGAGACTGTTCGAACACGATGCAACACGTTTTCTTTATCTGCGGAACAAGCACAACTTGCAGGTTAGGGCGTAGGCTGGGCCCATGACCTGAGAAGAATTCGGAACTACAGAGAAATAATAAAACGCGTGTGCTTGCTGTGAGATACAAAAACGAAGTGAAGTTTTATTCTACCAACTGTTACAACTGTCAAACAGGCCAAGGTGATTATAGTAGGGAAAGGTGATCTTATTTACACATTAAAACTAAAGTGATCAGATTGCTTTCTCAACAGACATAAATGACCTCAACTAGCGAAAATATAACTGACCTTTTACATCAAACTGTTTTTTTTTTCGTAGAAGGAGCTAATCTTTAAACAAATGATATTACTCATATAAATTATAAGTTTATACCCATGGTAAGTACATTAGACTACAACACTTTTATTTATTTACTATACTGTTTACATTGCCCTTTAGATAGGTTTGAGATAGGTTTCAAGAAGTTCCAATTGAAAGCTCGCTGAAAACCGCATTTTTGAAAGGGGTTGTTTTTATGCTTACCGAGGCTGACAATCCGAGGTCTAGAGTATGCAGTTTGCGGTGAAATGATTTGAATCAATGATGCATTAGTTTTGATCAAGCACAGGAGCAATTGAATTGAAAAGGCGCGAATCCTACGCGAAGCATTGAATAGGGTCCTAAAGCCCTGTCCCAATTTTAGTGTCAAACGCTTAAGTTTAGGCCAATAACACATGTTTACTCAATTTTCTAATGTTTTCCGTTGGTTTGAGTCCAAAAAACATTTTTTAGATTTTGTCACACTCCTTGGCTTAAACTCAAATTTTGGGTGTATTTTGTTTTCCGTGTCCCTTCCGAAATGTCAGATAGGAACAACCCCAGTGGTAAAACTAAAACCCCTGTGGTGTTTTTGTCGACTAAGCGAACGTCAAACATGATCTTAAGTGTCAAGGTTCATTTATGGACCCAATTTTTAAATTAAAGTTCAAACATGATATAGCCGTTATTTGAGCGGGAAATATTGCTAAAGTAGTTGCAGTAAGATGCTGTTTCGTGTTATTGAATAAAAACAAGATTTCATTAAAAATTTTAGGACCCAATTTTCAAAGCATGCTTTTCAAAATATCTGTGCAGCAATGATGATCTTTGAAGACTGAACACTCAACGCAGGGGTGAGAATGAAAGTTGTGGAAAAATCTCCACTTGGTTCACCCACAGGGTTGAAACAACTGTGCCGCTCTACTCATAATGTGGTGAATTCTCAAGTTTTCAAAAATTTATATTAAAATCAGGAGTGCATATAAAAAAGATCTGAAAGCGTCAATAATCATTAAAAATAATTGTCTTTCGAAGAAAAATATAAAAATAGGGGGTAAGGTCTGACGGAAATGGTCTATTATGCGGAAGGAAGTAGGTACGGAAATTAAAGATTGTGAAATACAAAAAAAAAACAAAAGAACAGATTAATAAAAAGAGAGTGATGGTTCAATAGGGTCCTAAAGCCTTGTCCCAATTTTAGTGCCAAACGCTTAAGTTTAGGCCAAAAACACATGTTTACTCAATTTTCTAATGTTTTCCGTTGGTTTAAGCCCAAAAAACATTTTTTTAGATTTTGTCACATTCTTTGGCTTAAACTCAAATTTTGGGTGTATTTTGTTTTCCGTGTCCCTTACGAAATGTCAGATAGGAACAACCCCAGTGGTCGAACTAAAACCCCTGTGGTGTTTTTGTCGACTAAGCAAACGTCAAACATGATCAAAAGTGTCAAGGTTCATTTATGAACCAAATTTTTAAATTAAAGTTTAAACATGTTATAGCCATTATTTGAGCGGGAAAAATTGCTAAAGTAGTTACAATAACATGCTTTTTCGTGTTATTAAATAAAAACAAGATTTCATTAAAAATTTTAGGACCCAATTCAATGAATATCTATTTTGCCTCAGAAAAATGGCTTGACCAACGTTTGAAAATTAAATTTTCATTCTTCGCCGCGTGAATATGAGCTTAACAGCTCAATATGAAATAGTACTTCAATGCATAATATGCATAGGGTAACCAATATATTTTGGACCCCTATATATTTTGGACCCCCTTGGCCATTTTCCTGCAAATTTCCCAGTTTAAATCGAAAGACCAACTCAATTTGCATGCCATTTGGAAAGATAGGACTATTCCGCACTTACACCAACCGTTTGTACAAAGAAAATGTGTTTATTTTATCTGAAATTAATTTAATTTAATCGGTGCATCCATGCAACCGTTACAACATGTTACACACAGAAATTGGAGCCGTCAGAAATTTACCAAACGTAAACAAATACTTTTTTCAAATTTCTGGACAAAAAGCGTAGAATTTCTTCGGTTTTCCATTGTCGATCGATTGATTAGACTATGGGCAAGCATATTATACATCCAGTGTCATGGACTTTGTCGCCAAACGATAAAAAAATGCCGGGGGTCCAAAATATATACTTTGAGGGTCCAAAATGTATTGGTGTGTCCAAAATAATGAAAAACAGTGCTTCACAATTCAATTATTTTCGACGTTTTTTAGAACCTACATGACCGTTTGGGCATTTTTATCTCGTAGAGGAAGTTTTGACATGTTCTTTGACTTGGTTACGCTGTGCAATTAATTAATTTGGACACAAAACTAAAATCTCTTCCTTAAGGGGTCCAAAATACGACCGTTACCCTATTAGTCTTCGCTCAGTTGTGGTGCATTATCTGCCGTTAGTGTTGTTGGCACGCCGAAACGAGAAAATATAGTTCTCAACTCGTCAATTGTACTTTCCGATGTGATACTAGACATCTCACATATTTCAAAGTATCGACTGTAGTAGTCCACGACTACCAGTAGAAACTGTCCTTCTGGGAGTGGACCTAAAAAGTCTATCGCAACATCCTGCCAAGGTCCAGTTGGTAAGTCTCGGCGGCTCATCGGTTCGGGTGGATCGGGGGTGGAAACCAGCATGCATCCCCGACATTTCTTAACAAATGTGTCAACATCAGTGTCGATTTTGGGCCACCAAACGGAAGCACGAAGATGGCATTTCATCATGCGTGTTCCAGGATGGCCATCGTGTGCCAAAACTAGTACCTTTTCACGCAAGCATTTTGGAACAACAATTCTGTCGCCCTGCATCAAAACGTTTCCAACCTGGCAAAGCTCCTGTGCAATAAGACGATACTCTGCTGGAAGCTCAAACAAACGACCCTCTTCTAGTTTTCGTAGCAGTTCCTGAATTTCATCGTCTTCATTACAAATGGCATCAAGCTCTTCCCATCTAATAGCCGCGTTGGTGGCGGCTGCATTGGCAATCTCGTTAACGAAAAGCTCTTCGGAATAATCGAACGGGGTTGGTACCAGAGTCGCCAGACGTGACAGAACGTCAGCTACGTTCTTTTCTCCAGCGATATGTTTGATCGAATAATCAAAGGCTTGCAGGCGAAGCACCCACCTTTCTATTCTAGCGCATGGTTTTGAGCGTGAGGTGAATAGATATAGCAACGCTTTGCAGTCCGTAATTAAGTCAAACTTTTTTCCGAGAAGGTACATCTGGAATCTTTCGACGCCCCAAACGGCCGCCAACGCCTCTTTCTCCGTTTGGCATTACCGTTTCTCAGTTTTGGTCAGCGATTTAGATGCATAGCATATGACACGGTGTTCCCCAAAATTATCAGTCTGCACTAGCACCGCTCCTAATGCGTTGGGACTGGCGTCTACGATGACAGACGTTGCATGTTCCACATTCAAATATCCAAGACTGACGGAGTGTGAAAGTGCATTTTTGATGGCTTCAAAAGATGCCTGGTGTTCGCTAGTCCATTCGAATTTTACAGATTGTTCTGTTAGTCTTCGCAATGGTTCGTCTAGGGTTGCTAAATTATTGATAAATTTATTCATATAATTTGCAAGCCCTAGGAAACTTTTCACTTCGGACGTATTTTCCGGACGCCTAAAGGATACGAGGGCTTCGACTTTGGATGGTGAAGGACGTATACCATTGGGGGAAATTAGGGTAACGGTCGTATTTTGGACCCCCTAAGGAAGTGATTTTAGTTTTTTGTTCAAATTAATTAATTCCACAGCGTAACCAAATCAAAGAACATTCCAAAAGGTAGAGAAAAACTTCCTCTACGAGATAAAAATGCCCATACGGTCATGTAGGATCCAAAAAACGTCGAAAATAATTGAATTGTGAAGCACTTTTATTCATTATTTTGGACACACCAATACATTTTGGACCATCAAAGTATATATTTTGGACCCCGGCGTTTTTTTTATATTTTGGCAACAAAGTCCACGACACTGGTTGTATGATATGCTTGCCCATAGTCTAATCAATCGATTGACAATCGAAAACCGAAGAAATTCTGCGCTTTTAGTTCAGAAATTTGAAAAAAGTTTTTGTTTACATTTGAAAATTTTCTGACGGCTTCAATTTATGCGTGTAACGTGTTGTAACGGTTGTATGGATGAACCGATTAAATTTAATTAATTTCAGATAAAATAAACACATTTCCTATGTACGAACGATTGATGCAAGTGCGGAATAGTCCTATCTTTCCAAATGACATGCGAATTGAGTTGGTCTTTTGATTTAAACTGGGAAATTTGCAGGAAAAGGCCCCAGGGGGTCCAAAATATATAGAGGTCCAAAATATATTGGTTACCCTACATGACCAATGAATTGAACTTCTGGAACACCGATCACGCATTTCTCTTGATTCAAAACCACCCCACGGTCTCGCAGTCGTTCGTATACTGCGTTTAAGCGAACATTATGTTGCTCTAAGTTTTCGCCTTCAACGTATATATCGTCCAGGTAGCATACCGTCCCTATTAATCAATGTTTATTTTATTTTATTTTTTTTAATAAGTAACAACTCAACATGACTTACCCTCACATCCAACCAAGATTTCTTCCATCACCTTCTGGAAAATCTCAGGAGCCGAAACCAGCCCAAATGGAAGTCTCTTGAATCTAAAGAGACCTCGGCTGGTGATGAATGTCGTCACGTCACGTGACTCAGGGGCAAGCTCCGTTTGTAAAAATGCATCACGAATATCAAGTCTACTTCTTATTGCGCCCTTACCGATGCGTGCTAGTAACTCGTCGACTACCGGCATGGGATATCGTTCTCGTAAAACTGCCTCGTTCACGCGTCTAAGGTCTAAGCATACACGTGGCTCACCGTTCGACTTGCCTACCACGACTAGCGTCGATACCCAACTTGTAGGTCCTGTTTTGACCTAAAATAGTGTTTCCAACAAATTCAACGTAAGGATGTGTGCTAATACTGAAGAACATTTAGCTTATTGTATATTTCAGTGTTACCCTATTCGAATCAATAATTATTTATTCAAAAATAGGTGAGTAAATATCATGTATTATTCAGACTGATATGGTAACAAAAGAATATCATTTGACGAAATTATTTCACCTCAATGATGTCTCGATCCAGAAGTTGATCCAATTTTTGGTTCACAGCAGACTCGTAGGGAAGTGGGACACGTCGCACCGGCTGAAATACAGGTTTGAACGTCGGATCCATGTGAATTTGTACCTGTACATCCTTTATTTTGCCAAATGGAACATTATTCACTTGATTAACTTCGACACCAATTTTCAAAACTCCAAGAGCTTTTGCGGTTGTATCACCTAAGATACCTTCACGTTGACCTTCCTTTACGACGAAAAACTTGGCGCATTCACTTTTATTTCCGATTTCGATCTTTGCTTTGAATGATCCCAAAATATTCAAAGGTGTTTTGCTTCCAAACCCTTTGATAACTTCGTCGCCTCCTTTTTGCATTTCGTAAACCACTACTCGTTGTTGCTTTAAGGTTTCCCACGCCGTCGAGTGGATCAAATTAACGTCGGATCCTGAGTCCACGAGCACATCTAACAGAACACCACCGATTTTGCATTCCAGGATGTTGGTGTCGTTTCCGAAATGGAAACAGTAGTAAGATTTTCCGCTTGTATCCGATTTAGAGTCCAGTTTGCTATCGGTGCTTGGGAGGTCATTCGGCTTTTGATCGATTTTCTCAACTAGACGTACCTTCTTCGTCTTCTGATGCAATGGCACGTCCGCAGGTGCAAAGCGTTTTCTGCACACAGCCTCAAAATGTCCGACACGCTTGCACCGGCGACAATTTTGGTTTCGAGCTTTGCATTCCACAGACATAGCGATGTGCCCTTGCGTGCCACAGTTAAAGCATTTAATTTCTCGGCTTTGAGGCATTCGACGATTGGGCCATCGGTTAGGAACTACTGGTGGCTGTTTCATGGGTCCTCGCTTTTGAACTCTGAACACCTTTTCTGCCTGTTGTTCTCTCGACTGCTCGTTACCGTTAAGACATGTAAAGTCGTTGACCTGCTGTTCCACTCCTTCCATCATGGCACCCATGCTTTCGACTTCCACCAACGTGATGTCCTTCTGCAGAATTCGACGACGAAGCTCTTCCGAAGCACATCCTTCTACGATCACGTCAATTACGTAGATTTCAGTTAGTACTTCGCGAACATCAGCTGGGTACTTTTCTAAACCGCAGTCTCCGAGCTGTTGTCTGATGCGTAAGACAAAATGAGCGAATCGTTCGTTTTTTTCTTGACGCATTTTGCGCAATCGACAACGTTCGAGAATATACTGGCGCCCTGGCTCGAAGTATTCGTGTAGCTTGGCAATCGCATGGTCGTACCAATTCGATTTGGTCGATACCAGAGGTAGCTTATCAGCGTCGGGTAGATTCTCGTAAACACGTTGCAGTTGCTTGCCACCGAAATGAAGCAACTTCGCTCTCATCTTTTTCTGGTCAGAAACGTCATAAGCCTCGAAATAGATCTCGAGAACCGATCTCCAACACTTCCACTCTTTGGCCAATTGGTTCTTTCCAATCTCCTCACATCGGAATGGAGGAATCGGACGAGACTCGTCGATCTGTAAATTTATAATTTTGATCAATTTAGTTTTTTTTTTCACAAAAACCAAATTATTATCTCGTTGTGGTGTTACATGTATTGCAGTTAACAGTGACAATATCACTGCCTGCTTTGATATACCGCAATGTTTTCATCTAACGGAACACGCACAAGAAAGTTAACAAGAAACTCCTCAGAGCCTAATCTCACATACTTCTCAAAGTTATAACCTCCAAAACTCCTCAGAGCCTAATCTCACACACTTCTCAAAGTGATAACCTCCAAAACTCCTCAGAGTTATACTTTTGCTCTCCAGCATAATTATTTCATATATTCTTTGATTTAACTTTCTCGACAGAAGTTCCTCAGAATCAACGTCATCTCCTCAGAGTTCGAAACCAATCGTTTAAGTATAGTAATCTCAACAGCAGTTCCTCAGAACTTTTTCTTTAACTCCTCAAAGTTTCATAAAATTGTACCCATAACTCCATTTCTTGTATTCTCCTCAGAGACAATATATTAAATCTTCATTCTATTTGTGCGTGTCCAAGATTCCAGATTCAAGATACAAAACAGTCCTTGTGAGTTGTAACTGATTCGACACCTGTTTTGTAACCTAACCTTCATTTTTCTTACTTTTTTTTCTAGTCCGGGACTACGCCCCGTCAAAGTTGACCCGCGTGGCCTTATAAAACAATGTGATAAAATATGCTTCCAATTGCAGTTTTCGCTGTACTTACTAGTTTTTCCATTATCCTCGTCGCCAGATGTAGAGGTTTCGGATGAATAACAGCAAATCCACTCGTTTTATTTGCGTTTTAAATATATAATTTCACAACTTACTTTTCCCGCTTACAACCGTTCACCCTGATAGTCACAGTCAAAATCCCCTTTTCTCCTCTCTTTTCCTTTCTACTCTCCATTTTCTCTATCTCTACATATGAACTCTACATTACGCTCGTTGCACGAGGGGTGCGCCACTACAAGTAATGTAGTTTATACTACTGAAAAAAGAAATCCTTAAATTATAATATCAATGTTCATAATGTGGGTTTGGCGGAACAGGATTCAGTGCATTACGCGACCGGTAGGAAGGAAATCGACGGGAAAATCTCGGAAAATAATCGGACCAAAATATGAACGCACGCGGTACTCTCGAATGGCGTTTTTATTAGATAACAACAATCAAAGTATACAAACTGAAAGGTATACCACGCAATGTGGTTTATGCTCTGGTATGGCAGATGTCCTGCCCGGTGTAGAGGGATGACACGTTGTACTCCTAACACTCCTCCTCAACGGTCAGCCCTCGGAGGTCCAAGTCCAAGTAGCTCCGAGAACCGATGGTGTTTCACAGCCCCAAGTGGCTTCGTCAGCACGTCGGCTCTCATTTCGTCGGTTTGACAATATTTCAGCTTTACGGTTCCTCGCTCACACAAATCCTTGACGAAACAACGCTTAGTCTCCACATGTTTCGACCTCTTGTTGATCTTCTCCGATTGTGCAAACGCTAGACAACCTTGGTTGTCCTCATGGACGACAGTCGCGGTCAACTGGCTCTCCCCCAAATCTTCCAACAAGCGTCTCATCCACAGAACTTCCTGGCAAGTTTCTCCCAACGCAATGAACTCCGCCTCCATGGACGAAAGGCTCACGCAGTCCTGACGACGACTGACCCAAAATACGACACCTCCAGCAAAGAACGTTGCAAATCCGGTCATTGACTTACGCGTCTGTGGGTCTCCTGCCCAATCAGCGTCCGAGTACGCAACTAGCTCGTTGGTCTCGACGCCTCCTAGCTTTAATCTCCAGTCGACGGTGCCTTTAAGGTAACGAATCACTCTCTTAGCAGCCGTCCAGTCGTTCTCAGTAGGCGCAGCAAATTTTCTCCCTAAAATCGACGCACTTGCAGCTATGTCGGGTCTTGCACACACTGCACACTGTGCTACGATGCGTGCCTTGAATCGCGCTACTTCGCCCGCTTCATTCAGCTTCGCCTTGTAAACCCAGCGACTACCTACTACTTTCTTGCCGGGCGGCAAGTCGACTAGGTCCCAAGTGCCGTTCACCATGTGCGACTGGTACTCGTCGTCCATCGCACTTCGCCAGGATTTTGCTTGCTCAGACTTCGTTGCTTCGTTAAAGTTCACCGGTTCCTTCATCGCGTGGGTAGCAATACCCACCTCATAATCTCCTAAATGCTTCGGCAACTTGCCACGAGTCTTCCGAGTCGCCAACTTTGAAACGCTCGCTGGAACATCCTCTTGCTCAACTGGTTCTTCAGATGGCTCAATTTTAATCGCCAACGGATCCTCTTGGAATGCTTGAGGCGAACCCATGTCAAAGAACTCTTCACATTCGCTATCCACTTCGCTTGAATCATCCTCGGCTTCATTCATATCCTGCTGCTCATCGGCCGGCGCCGAATTTCGCAACGGCATCCAGTTCACCTCGTCGTCTGTAGGCTCCGAAACAGTCTTCGGCTGCGACACAGCTTCCTCCTCCTCAAGCTCGACGAACTTGGCATCGCGACTAATTGTAACCTTCTCGGTCTCCAGATCCACAAAACGGTAGGCCTTGTGCTGTTCGGAGTAACCGATAAACGTGAGCTTACGCGCCTTGCTGTCAAATTTTCCACGCTTGGTGTCCGGAACGTGAACCCAAGCCTTACAGCCAAACACCTTCAGGTAGCTCAGGTCGGGTTTCCACCCAAACCACTTCTCAAAAGGCATGCTGTCCACCGATCGCGACGGCAATCGATTTTGCAAGTGAGCAGCCGTCATCACAGCCTCACCCCAATACTTCTTGTCCAGCTTGGCGTCAAGAAGCATGGCAGTTGCCATCTCCTGCAGGTAACGGTTCCTCCTCTCGGCGACGCCATTTTGTTGAGGAGTATAGGCAGTCGTGTATTGCGCCTTTATACCCTCTCGCTCAAAGAAACTCTTCAAACGTTCGTTGCAGTATTCCCCGCCGCCGTCCGACCTGACTACTTTCGGCTTTCTTCCGAAAAGGGTTTCAACGTACCTGACATACTCCATCAGTCGATCCGGGGCGTCGGACTTCTTTTCCAATAGGTACACAACAGTATACCTACTGTGATCGTCGATGACAGTCATTAGAAAACGGTTTCCACTCGGCGTGGGGGTTCGCATCGGACCGCACAAGTCCGTGTGCACGAGGTCCAACACTTCCTTGGTCTTCTTCGTAGCTGCCTTCGGTATCGGTGTCCTGGAGAGCTTACCTTCAATACACGGCTCACACGTCATACGTATGCCGCAGTCTTTCAGCACCATTCCGTTGCAAAGCTTCTCTTTATACATCTTCTCTACAACCGACAATTCCCGGTGCCCGAACCTTCTGTGCCATTGGTGTTGGCACCACTCACTATGCCGCTTGCATTGCACCTCCATCGCAGACTCGGAAATCCTCAAAACGTACAAACTTCCACTGCGATCACCCTTGGCAACAACTTCTCCAGCGACGTTAACGATTTCGCAGCCGTCCCGCTTGAATCCAACGGTAAATCCCGTCTCAGTCAACTGTGCCACCGACAACAAACTGCTATTCAGCGTTGGCACGAAGAGAACGTCTTTCAGGGTGATTTCCGTAATGCCGCCACAACCACTCACACCGTTCAGCTTACAGTCACCGGATCCAACAGACTTCACTGTGGCCCCATTCGCCAGAACCACGTTAGGAGTGTCATCCTTCACGAACAGCGTGTAAAGTGATTTGCTGTTTGTCATGTGTCGACTAGCACCGCTATCGATCACCCAGCGGCTTTCCTGCTGCTCCTCACCGGCAAGAAAAAGAACTGCATTCGAATGCTCCATAGTAGCCTGCTTCGCTTTCGGGTTGCCCTTCTGCTTCTCTTCACCGCTTTTATTCTGCTTCTCCTGGAGTAGACGACAATTTCGACGCAGGTGCCCCTTCTTCTTACAGAAGAAACAAGTTTTCTCTGCAACACCAGCACCAGCATTGGTCCTCGCTTGGCTCTTCATCGCTTTCACATCGGATGATCCACTTCCGCACTCCTTGCGCCGCTTGTATTCATCGAGTAGTTTGGATTTCACCAACTGTACCGTCAAAGCGCCGTCAGGGCGACCTTCGAGCGCTGTCACTAATCCGGAGTAGGAATCAGGAAGGCTCCTCAGGATTATGGCGATCTTCAGAGTGTTTTCCAAAGCCTGACCGGCATTCTCCAGCCGACCGAACAGGTCCTCTACCTCGAATAAGTGGCTTTCCAGATCTCCTCCTTCGCGCAAATTCAAACTGCAGAGCCGTTTCAGCAGCGAGACTCTCGAAGTGATGGTTACCTTCTCGTGATAGTTCTGCAGCTGCTCCCAGAAATCACGCGCTGATGCTGCCGTCTTCACAAGGCTGTACTGGTTGTCTTCGATGCACAACCCCATCGTAGCCTTCGCCTTCTTATCGTCCTTGGTCCACTGCGGCGTTTCCGGCTCCAGCTTCACGGTGTCGATGACGTACCAGAGTTCCTCTCTGGTAAGCAGCATTTCCATTCTAAACTTCCAGGTTTGCCAATTCTGGTTGTTTAGTTTGGCAAACTTGCTGATGGAATCCATGCTGCGCTGCACCAATACACTCACGACGACGCCGACGACGCAAACAAAAGTCAAACTTTTCCCGACTGACCGAACCGAAAATCACTTTCGCGAACGACGCACTTTTCTCACGGAAAACTCACGATTCCTTCACAACTTCCACTGGGCCCATAACCTGTGGGTTTGGCGGAACAGGATTCAGTGGATTACGCGACCGGTAGGAAGGAAATCGACGGGAAAATCTCGGAAAATAATCGGACCAAAATATGAACGCACGCGGTACTCTCGAATGGCGTTTTTATTAGATAACAACAATCAAAGTATACAAACTGAAAGGTATACCACGCAATGTGGTTTATGCTCTGGTATGGCAGATGTCCTGCCCGGTGTAGAGGGATGACACGTTGTACTCCTAACACATACACACTTAGATTTTATTACCGAAGTCGGTAAAATTTTACTGGGTTTTTGAACAGCAGAGTTAAGTCGGTAATATTTTATAAGTACCGAAAACTCCGCAAAGCCAGGAAATGTTGAACTGTCAAAAAAGTACCGACTAAGTCAGTAAACATTTTTGTGAAACGTTACTGTCTTTTTCAGTACAATTATTTTTATTTACTTTTGTTTACTGATTTTTTCGGTTATACGATTTTAGTACTACTGGTTGTTCTCAATATGAATCTAATGCTAAAGGTTCACACTTAAAAACGACATCGCTGTTCGGTAATTTTTTTACGGTTTTCGATCAGTAAATCACAAAAAAATACTGAGATTTCAGCACTTTTTGTTGAAAGTACTAGTTTTCAGTAATAATTTTCCTAATTTACTGAACTCAGTAAACGATTATGCTGATAAAACAGCAAAATTACAAATTGACCGAGAAAAAGCAAAAAGTCAGTAAAATGATACTACTGACTAATCGATTCTTTTTGCTGAGTTTTTGTTAATATAAAATGAAAACAACTAACCACGTTTGCTATTTGCCAAGCGAATGTTTTGTTTTCATTTTCTTGATATAAATTCTAATTTTATTAATATTTACACACATCCAGCTCTATTGTCTCAAGTCGCAACTCATGGTAAGTAATCGAAAGTCTGTTGACGAATAAAAATCACAACGATCTTCCGCCAATGCTTTTGCAGCTGAATGATTTAACTAGCCCTTTGTTGCGAAGCGACATGAGCCTTGCATCCCAAACTTACGGAAGGCCGCTCCGGTTCTGGTGGATGGACTGGGCAAGTCTCTATCATGCCAGGGTGCCATGTAAACCGAGTGTGGGAAGCGTTGTGAGGAAATGTTGGGACATCAGATTCCAACCATGGGATGGACTGGAACATAAAAACGGGAATGATGAAATTGAAGTGGGAACCTTTAGCATTAGATTCATATTGAGAACAACCAGTAGTACTAAAATCGTATAACCGAAAAAATCAGTAAACAAAAGTAAATAAAAATAATTGTACTGAAAAAGACAGTAACGTTTCACAAAAATGTTTACTGACTTAGTCGGTACTTTTTTGACAGTTCAACATTTCCTGGCTTTGCGGAGTTTTCGGTACTTATAAAATATTACCGACTTAACTCTGCTGTTCAAAAACCCAGTAAAATTTTACCGACTTCGGTAATAAAATCTAAGTGTGTTTTGTATTTGTATTTAATCCAACTGACTTTGTTGTCTCATTGAATATTCTTATCCTATTACATAAATCCAGAATATAAAAACACTAACAGGAATCAATATAACAATCGAACATCATTATAATACTGAACATAACTGCATGAGCAACATTACACAACATGACACGAGATATAATTAATACTAATATACATTCATCAAAACATAACAAAACACAATACAATATGTTATTATAATATTAATGTTCGGGCCTCCAAGTAACGTTGTGTCGTGTGAAAAATTCTCTAAATTTAACATATTTCGGCCATATCAATGGATTCATAGCCTGATCTTTCCACTTTTTATTGAGAGTAACTTTGAATGAAATAAAATCCGGCGGATGAGAGTTGTTCCATTTGGACACCAGTTTTGATACATCGATGTGTTCAGGGTCCGGTGTGTTCAGCGCTAGACAAACCATTCTCTGAATATCCCGCTCAGAGACACTAGAATCAATGTTCGAGATGAACAATGAGAAATCGTCTCTTTCCGTATACTGTGACGACTGCTGCTCGTTTCCCACATTACTCGCATCTGTATCGCTTGTTGTCATTTCGTCGAATTGCATGTTTGTTGAAACGGGTGTTGAATGTAGTGGAGCACGATCATTTAAAACAGGAGTCGCGGCAAGTTTAGAAAGCGTTTCCAATATTCCCGCAACAGTGGTTTTCAGGTCCCTAATTTCATCGTCGATGGCTTTACCTTTGATTGAATCTGCAGACGAAGTAAGCCATGTTCCGCCACTCATTCTCCGGAATTTGACCATGCATTCATCACACATCCATATGATATTCGTTTTCAAAGCGAATGTGCACAAGTCATCTTCGCTTAGGCCAACACAATTAGCATGAAAGAGACACGCGCACTCTCCTTCACAAACAGTAAATTGCTCAGTATGTGCGTCTACATTCTGAGTGCATTTTTTGCAAACTCTCCTATCAGCCATTGCAAACGGAATACTCCAAATATGCTTCGATGTACAACGCCAGAAAAAACTGGTTTTTTGAGCAAATTCAGGATCAAAACACTCCTACGACTGCTATCGGCATGTGCGATATATAGCGGTAATACGTGTAGATTACATTTAACGATGATGTGACAGTCCAAAAACGCTACTAGACGAAGAGCAACAACTAACGCGTGCGAACAGTAACAACGGAACTCCCACTTCAATTTCATCATTCCCGTTTTTATGTTCCAGTCCATCCCATGGTTGGAATCTGATGTCCCAACATTTCCTCACAACGCTTCCCACACTCGGTTTACATGGCACCCTGGCATGATAGAGACTTGCCCAGTCCATCCACCAGAACCGGAGCGGCCTTCCGTAAGTTTGGGATGCAAGGCTCATGTCGCTTCGCAACAAAGGGCTAGTTAAATCATTCAGCTGCAAAAGCATTGGCGGAAGATCGTTGTGATTTTTATTCGTCAACAGACTTTCGATTACTTACCATGAGTTGCGACTTGAGACAATAGAGCTGGATGTGTGTAAATATTAATAAAATTAGAATTTATATCAAGAAAATGAAAACAAAACATTCGCTTGGCAAATAGCAAACGTGGTTAGTTGTTTTCATTTTATATTAACAAAAACTCAGCAAAAAGAATCGATTAGTCAGTAGTATCATTTTACTGACTTTTTGCTTTTTCTCGGTCAATTTGTAATTTTGCTGTTTTATCAGCATAATCGTTTACTGAGTTCAGTAAATTAGGAAAATTATTACTGAAAACTAGTACTTTCAACAAAAAGTGCTGAAATCTCAGTATTTTTTTGTGATTTACTGATCGAAAACCGTAAAAAAATTACCGAACAGCGATGTCGTTTTTAAGTGTGTAAGGGTGTTTTATGAAATGGTTTTTTTCACCAAAGTTGACTTTGATTTCACCAATAGGTAATTATGTTGTTTGTCAAGAGAGATATTTCAACAAAAAAAATAACTTTGGTTGGAATCGGACGAAAATGTGTTACAAATCAAATTTTGCTCAATACTCGAAGTATTTTTAGTCGGCAGAAATATTTTAGTAAGAACAATACTTTTCAAATTCATAAGGTAAGCTGGAAAAAATATTCCTTTCATTATTTCTGCTCAACTATTGATAAGATATAACGTTGTTCGTTTTATCAGGACAAGTGAAGACATAATCGAATTCAATTCGGAACATAATTCCTAGCAGGATATGATCCCCAAGTAACCACGAGCATTATATCATTGCATTAATTTGATCGAAAGTCAACATTTTTTGCATTAACGTGAAGATGCATCGAAGCCAAACCTTGAATTTTAAAGAGCACAAATCTAGAGAACCAGACAATCGTTTATGCTGAAAATACTACTCACTGGTCACTCGCTGGTGGTGACCAATCGATTAGATTTTCAGCACGAACCGTTGTCAGATTCTCTAGATTTGTGCTCTTGAAAATTCGAGGTTTGGCTTCGATGCATCTTCACCTTAATAATGTTATGATGCATTTATTCAATAACTCAAGCAATGATCCATTTGATTAACATTATAAATGCTTTGTTGCATTAAATATAGACCGATTAGGGTGTTTTATGTATTTTGGACAGAGCGTTACGCGTATATAATTTGGCCACCTCCATTTGATTTTGCCGTAAATGGCCAAATTATATACGCGTAACGGTCTGTCCAAATTACTTTGATCACCCTACGGCAAAATCAAATGGAGGTGGCCAAATTATATACGCGTAACGCTCTGCCCAAAATACATAAAACACCCATGTGGGATGTCAACGATGGCGGTGATTTCATGCTGCTCTCCAGTCGAATGACGGTTCTGTCTATTATAATCTATCTAAAAATTCAATTCCGTATTAACTTCAAATTATCTGAAAAAATACCAACTTATTACCTTTGAAAATATTCGAACAAATTGATGATACTTCCGTAAATAAATCCGCAATCAGCGTCCAGTTATGCTTCCATTTGCAAATTTTCATAACAACCTGTAGTAAACGAAAGATGACGAATAAAATTAACATCTGTTCGTTACCGCAATAGTTACCAGAATGCATTGTCCCGCTTCAACTTAAGCTAACGATCCCGATTTCGCTCCGCCAAGTCAAGTAGGTGCAATCTTGGAGCTTTATCTCCGAAGTTTCACTACTACATATATAATCACATTACGCAAGTCACTCGTGTTGCGTTCATCATCTTCCGAGCTCCACACGAGAATCGTGTGGCTTCAATTCGTTTTTCTGTATTGGGCTCGCTTCAATCCGAAGTAAGCCTTCGTTCAATTTTTCGTGTTTCTCTTGTTCTCTAATGTTGTTCCGATTAGAACTCGAGCGATACCTTTAATTTCGGTTGTATACACACTCAACAAAATCATACCATTTTATTTAACATTATTACCCTAACCACTACATTATTCCCCTTCTCTACTCTCCGAAATGAATATCAATATATTTTTGTTTATTTATGACGTTCAACAGTATTAACAAAGGTTTGAATACATGTGTATACAACTTATCGAAATACTACTGAATTTTGGTCCAAATACGACCATTCCAGATCTTATCCATAACAAATCCTAATCCAATCCATATCCGATGCAAATCTAAATCAACTCCGATCCAAATCCAATCGAAATTCAATAGAAATTTACATTTAATCATTATCCAATCCATATCCAATTCAAACCTAAGCCTAATCAAAATCAAATCCAATACCAATGAAATCCAAATCCAATCCACATGCAATCTGAATTGATATGAAATCCAATCCAAATCCAAGCAAAATTCAATACAATAAATAAATAAAATCAAAATAAAACCCAATCCGAATCTCCGAATCCAAATCCAATCCCAAATCCAATCCAAATCCAATCCAAATCCAATCCAAATCCAATCCAAATCCAATCCAAATCCAATCCAAATCCAATCCAAATCCAATCCAAATCCAATCCAAATCCAATCCAAATCGAATCCAAATCCAATCCAAATCCAATCCAAATCCAATCCAAATCCAATCCAAATCCAATCCAAATCCAATCCAAATCCAATCCAAATCCAATCCAAATCCAATCCAAATCCAATCCAAATCCAATCCAAATCCAATCCAAATCCAATCCAAATCCAATCCAAATCCAATCCAAATCCAATCCAAATCCAATCCAAATCCAATCCAAATCCAATCCAAATCCAATCCAAATCCAATCCAAATCCAAATCCAATCCAAATCCAATCCAAATCCAATCCAATCCAAATCCAATCCAAATCCAATCCAAATCCAATCCAAATCCAATCCAAATCCAATCCAAATCCAATCCAAATACAATCCAAATCCAATCCAAATCCAAATCCAATCCAAATCCAATCCAAATCCAATCCAAATCCAATCCAAGTCTAATAGAAATAAATTCAATCCGAATCTCCAAATTCAATCCAACTCCATTTCAAATCCAATCCAATCCAAATCCAGAGCCAATCTAATCTAACCGAAATGCTAACCAGATCTAAGCATACTAAAACCAAATCCAATCCAAATTTAATCCAAATCCAATCAAAATACAATCGAAATCCAATCCAAATCCAATACAAATCCAATCCGAATCCAATTTAAAACTAATCCAAATCCAATCCAAATGTTAACCATATCTAAGCATAACAAAAATCAAATCCAATCCGAATCCAATCCATTCCAAGTCTAAGCATAATCAAAATCAAATCTTATACAAAATCAACATAAATCCAATCAAATTTCAGTCCAAACCAATCTTAATCTAATCCAACCCAAAGCCTTACCAACTCATATTTAAATCCAATCCAAAGTTTTTTTTATTTAATCCAATCCAAATACGACACAACTTCACTCTAAATACAATCCAACTCTAACAAAAATCCAATTGTAATCCAATCCAAATTCAAATCAATCCAAAACCGATCAAAATTTCGTTATTTTTTTTGGATTTTTTTTATAACTTTTTTATAAATTTAATTTATATCAAACCTAATTCATATCTATAACAAATATACTCCATATTCCATCAAAATCAAAACTCGAATCCCAATCTTATTCAATCAAAATCCAATACAAATCCTGTCTTAATTAAAGCAAACTCATATCCAAATCGAACACAAATCAAATCCAAATTTAATACGATAAGATTCGTATTCAAATTCAAATCCAATCGAAATCTAATGCATATCCAATCTAATTATTTTGCAATCTAAATCTCATCCAATCCAAATCCAATTCAACTTCAATCGGAATTTAAATCCAAATCCAACCCAAATTCAGTTCATATCCAATCCAAATCCGATCGAAATCCTGTTCAAATCCAATTCAAATGTAATCCAATTCTAACTCAATCCAACTCCCATTCGTTATTTTTTTAAACTTCAGTAACTCCAAATTTAATTGAATTCCATTGAAATCCATTCCATATCAAATACAACCCTAACCCAATCAAAACTCAATCCAAGTCAATCCGAAATCAAATCTAAACCCAATCGAATCGAAATCCCATCTTAATCCGATCGAACTCCAATCCAAATTTAATCCGAATCTTATCTTAATTTAAATTCAAATCCAATTTTAATCCATATGTTTCATAAATTAGAATCAAATGCAATACAATTTCGATCTTAATTCATTTCAAATCGTATTCAAATCTTTTGCATTTGTTTTTTTTTTCATTATTTGTTTTCAATTTGATAACTCTTTACTGTTCGGTTTCTCCTCATTTAAATACAATTTGTTTTTACTTCCATCTGTAATGGGCTGTTTTTTTGTCATTCTTTTTTTTCCATTCGATTGCTCTTTAATAGCAGCGCTTCATTCATTAAGTTGTTTTTTTTTCACTAATCCTTTTTTTTGCTCCGATCAATTATTTGTCTTGCCATTTATTTTTTTTTTCATTGACTTTAATCATTTATTTTCTTTTGCCGATCCTTTCAATTTTTTGCCATTTTTTTCACTGACTTCAATAATTTTTTTTGTCATTCTTCTCATTTTTTTACTGTCATCATATTTTTTTTTTTACAATTTATTTTTTCATTAGCTTCATTCATTTTTTTGCCAATCCTTGCATTTTGTTTTGCTTCTTTAATTTTTTTTTTCAACTTCTCAGCTGCAATTTCATCATATTTTTTTTCTCTTTCATATTTCCAATGCAATCGAAACCCTTTTTGACTCATACTCATTTTTCAATCAAAGCACATACTTTTTTTTATCCAAAACCATTCTAAATCCAATATAAATCCAATCCAATTACAATCCATCCCGAATCCAATTCAAATTCAATCTAAATCCTATCGAATTTCAATTTAAATCCAATCCAAATCCGATATAAATACAATCCAAGTCCAACCAAAGACCAATCCTATCCCAATTATAATCCAAATATCACATAAATCCAAATCAAATGCAATCAAATTTCGAACTCAGTCCATTTCAAATCAAATCTTTTTTACATTTTATGCAATGCTTCCCTCCATTACTCACTACTTTCAACTCCCTGACCGCTTTTCGTCCAACTTCTACTTCCATGCACTTCAATTTCCATTACGATTTCAATTGCACTTCCATTTCACTATAAATTGCACTTTTTCTACTGTCACTGTAACAAACACTGTAATTGAGGTACCAAAATATAATTACTTGAACTACTGGTTCCAACAGGCCACAGGAATCAGAAAATTCGACCGATTGGCCTACCGGCTGCGCCATTGTAGTAAACGAAAGATGACGAATAAAATTAACATCTGTTCGTTACCGCAATAGTTACCAGAATGCATTGTCCCGCTTCAACTTAAGCTAACGATCCCGATTTCGCTCCGCCAAGTCAAGTAGGTGCAATCTCGGAGCTTTATCTCCGAAGTTTCACTACTACATATATAATCACATTACGCAAGTCACTCGTGTTGCGTTCATCATCTTCCGAGCTCCACACGAGAATCGTGTGGCTTCAATTCGTTTTTCTGTATTGGGCTCGCTTCAATCCGAAGTAAGCCTTCGTTCAATTTTTCGTGTTTCTCTTGTTCTCTAATGTTGTTCCGATTAGAACTCGAGCGATACCTTTAATTTCGGTTGTATACACACTCAACAAAATCATACCATTTTATTTAACATTATTACCCTAACCACTACACAACCTTATGAGTTTTTCACACTAGTGACAGCTATGAGCTTCATAAGGTGACCCAATGGGAAAAAAATATGAAATTCGTTAATGTATTTGCCTGAGTGTAGGAATCGCCAAAGAAATTTCTCGCCGATTCCTTGCAGAAATTTTCTACAGCGACTCCCGTTTGAACTGACATTTCTTTTCAACTGCGTACTGCGATCAGAAAAATTAGCTTTCTTGATCGTTTCCTTGCAGGAATATCCCATGCATCAAGATAGGCCGAGAAATTACTTGTCAGCAGCGAATCAGGCTTTAAGCCCGATTCGCTGCTGACAAGTAATTTCTCGGCCTATCTTGATGCATGGGAAATTTCTGCAAGGAATCGATCAAGAATGCGCTTTTTTCTGATCGCAGTACGCAGTTGAAAAGAACTGTCACTTCAAATGGGAGTCGCTGTAGAAAATTTCTGCAAGGAATCGGCGAGAAATTTCTTGAGCAATTCCTTTTCAGTAGCAAATCAGGCTTTAAGAACAACCAATTTTTTGGGTTGAAAATCAACAAAAAAAAAATAGTTTATTGTTTCAAGCGAGGCTGATTTTTCTCCGTGAAACTCTTCGATGACTGTTTTTATTTCTGAGTGTACACTGAAATGAATTTTATTGTACAAACTACTAAATCCATGGTAAAATTAAGAACTGCACCAACGATTTTCAACCGACTACATTAATCTGTTAACTCTACCAAAACATAGTCAACAAGAAAATATATTCTGTTTATTTAACCAGAGTTGTAGTATTTATGACTAGAAACATTCTAGATTTGACAAGTTAGGCATTATACTTTTGACCACACTGTGTTGTACGGTGGGTGCCACGGATTGAAATACAATGCAGGTAACTTAACTTTAGTGTGTAATAAACTTATTAACCCGTATAGGCCTGAGTGAAAACAAAAATTCTAAAATCCTCACCGCTCAGCGAATTCTTAATGGATTCAAATGATTTTTTGCCAGTATACTGGCACACATATCTAGTTTCTAGAAGTGGACAGAGGAACGCGGAAATATTCCTGTGGTCGGAGTTATTCCGGTGGATCACTGGGTCAGGTCGAGTGAGAAGGGTACTATGCGTTTGTGCCCCTGGAGGTAGGCAAATTTCAAGTCACTGATAATTTCCGGAATCGTTTATAATGTGGCCACTAAATGACGTAATTTTAATAAAATTGCATCAGTGTAAACCTTTTGAGAAACGATTGAATTAAATAACTATGAGTTTTGCATTTGATTAATCCCACAAATGACCATTTTCGGGTCCCGGGACATCTCAAACTTACGATAAAGTGGCCAGTTTGTATCTGAACATCTGTGCCAAGTTTATGGGAACGCATTTCAATGCACAATTATGTTTGATTTCTACTTTTCGAGAATTGAAACGAATTAGTATGCAACAAATCTACAGCCGGTTTTTCCGGGAATTACGTCCGAATGGCCACATCCGGTATATTTTAAACGGTGCAAAACTCTTCATTTATAATGTTGAATGTCAAATTTTAATAATTTATGCAAATTAAAATTATTGTCATTTCAAATAAATGAAGGTAACTTGGCATGTCCTAAAAAATAGCCCTTTTATACCCGACTTGACCCAGTGACCCACCGGAATAACTCCGGCCACAGGAAAATTTCAAGGTTCCTCTGGCCCCTTCTAGAAACTAGATATGTGGGCCAGTGAACTGACAAAAAATCATTTGAATCCGTTAAGAATTCTCTGAGCGGTGAGGGTTTCAGTATTTTTGCTTTCACTCAGGCCTATACGGGTTAATTTTACCGAATTGATAACGGTAACGTGATGCTCAAACAAGAAACGCTCGGCTTCTGTCATGCGGCGGCCCCGTTTTCTTTTTCAATTTTTCATCCAGTTTGTTTTGTTCGAGGTCGTCGTAGCTGGAGCCAAAAATATTAATGGAAAGAAAAAAAAGATATTTAATATTTATCTCCTGCATTTTTCGGAACTATTGCTTTTTTGAAATGATTGCATAAAAAGCCGTTCGCGAATTTCAACTCTAGGATTTCACATACAAGATCGTCTGCATAGATCTGTGGGCTTCGATTATGGTAAGTAATTTCAACCTGAGATATCGAAAATGGGAAAGTGAAATTCCTGCTGGATTTATTTATAGCTCTGAATTCAATCTCATACCAGATTGATTGATTGGCTTAATGAAATTAAATATTCTTGGAGCGAATCTACCAAGTTGCAGTTTGATGTTGGCGCTGTGATAGATAATTATAAAATTCATATATTTGCCGTAGTATCAATGCTAGATATTAAATTTCGCAAGGGGTTCGTGCGCGCTTCACATCCTTAGCGGAGGTGGGGGTAAATAGGGCGATCTAGTATTGATTCAAACATTAAATGACTATTAATTTGTCTTATTATTTAACTGCACATGAAGAGACAACTGTCGCATATAAAAAAATCTTTAAGGTTACTAATAAGAATTCACTGCAAGGAGAAGGAAGATCTCCTTGCAGTGTATTCTGATTCGAAATACCTAACCGAAATATTCAACAAGAATTTTCTAAAATGCTAATCCAAGATTTCCTTTAGAGATTTATCCATCAATACCAGTTTCCTAATAGTTACTCTAGCAGATCTTCCATAGATTCCTCAACTGCCTCAAGGTAGTCGTTAATTCATACATTTTGTAGATTTCCGCATCAGGGTACTACAATTTAGTATTTAATATCCTATTATGTAAATCACATTTTGAGGTTTCTTTACAGTATTGGACAAAACATTTGCAACTTTTTTCGATTTACAATACAAATGGTAAGCTAGATTTCAGTTATTTATCAGGGTGTCGACTACCTGAAAAAAACCTGCAAAGTCAAGGAATGTCAGGGAATTCATTTTTGATCTGGAAAATCATGGAAAGTCAGGGAATTTCACTTGACGTCAGGGAAAAAAATATCAATACTACAACATCAAACGAATTTATTGTCTGCAAAGTTATCGATCAGGTTAATAATCATGATGTTTACATTCAACACGATATATGAAAAAAAATGGCTAATCAATCTATCGAAATAGCAGTTAACTTAAGTTAAGCATTCACCATTGAGAAAATGCTCTTATGTATAATAGAGTAAACTGTACATGTTGCCTTCTCAGAATTCAAATTTTATGAAATAAAAAGCATCAACTGTGCTCTCCGAAGTTGGCGTGGAATGCTTTAAGCATATTTTGTTCTAAAGTTTCCTAGATCAACTCATTACCTAATTTCGCGCATTTTGCTCAAAACTTAAGAAAAAATGGTGTTCACTCCATTCAATCATGACAATCTTTACAAGTTTTCTCAAAATATCGAATTGAAGATGATAAAAAGCCGCATCTCAAAATTTTAAGAGCATTAATATGGTGAATCAAACAATAATTTATTTAAAAACAAATCGATTGGTTACTCGCTGGTGGTGATCAATCGATCAATTTTTCAGCTCTGAACACTTTTTAGTTTTCTAGATTTGTGCTCCTGATGGTGGTTATTTTTTTCAATTGAATGTTTTGGACAGTTTTACTCTTGGTATTGGGGATTTTGCCCTCCAATAAACAAAGATCCGATTTTTTCACATTCACTTAAGCCGTAAACCACGTTTACCCATACAATTAAACAAGGTTTAAGGCCTAAGCGGGGATGAAGAAATCGGCCCTAAATCCTATATAATATTGTCACATCATTTTGCCATATATTGGATGGCGTAGTAGCTAACAAAATCAACACGTAACGTACACTATTCATTGTGCATTGAATACAATGTGCGTGCTTCTGCTAAACTGTGATATAGGTATTTATTGTGCTTTGCAAGATAAATCCACGGAATGCCTTTATCTGAAAATCTCGATATATTTACCGTCGCAGTGATAATAAAAATCATCAAATGTTTCAAATTTGGCAAATGCTTGCAGAACGGAACAATTCAAGCCTACTTGAAATTTGACGTTGCGTTTGAATTGCGCGCATATAATCTGCGTGTTACCGCTGCCGCTGGATGTGGATTTAAAATGAGCGCCGCAATAAACAGTCGTGTTCGTTTCTCCATCTTGAAAATTTGCACGAACATCTATTCAAAACGAGCAATTTATTTGATGTAAAATTGCAGCATGAAAAGCATGAATAAATGAAAAGTATAAAAAAGTGTCGAAAATACGTATGTTTCAGATTTGACGATATGGACAGGATATTTCCTGATATTTTTCAGGTTGTTTCTGAAAACAGTTTATTCAGATAAAACCGCCTTTCTTCATGATTTTTAATCAAGAGTGTTCTTATAGATATGCCCAGTTTTTTTTTCTAATATAAATATACCCATAAAATTCCTTTTTTTATTTTTGAATCCGGAACATCATTGAAAAGCAGAAATTTCAAGAATATTCTTAGAAATAATCTGTCCTAAAAACTATTGACATTTTGTGAGATTACTTGGAGATACTCATAAAAGAATTCTTAGAGGAGTTCCTCGAACCATTGCTGGAGGCACGACAAATTCAAGAGGAACATTAGAAAACGACGCATTGATCAATATCTGAATGAATTTCGTTAAGATTGATCATCACCAAAATCAGGGCTGTGCATTTTCGAAAGCATTTTGTGAAACACGAAGGTTTGGTTGCGTCGTCTCGATGGTGACGAACAACTGCGTCGCATCGTTCTTCTCATTCGTTTCGTTACCTGATTGTAAGCAGCGAACAAGAAAGGTGAAATGAAAGAGTAAGAACTTCGTTTCATTTGCTTTCATTGAAATCTATCAAAATGTTTCAAGTTGGATTTTACCTATTTTTTGCAATAGTAATGTATATAACTTGTTAGGTAATAAATTAAGATAGAGAAAATATGCGGGCCACCACGTCGATCATTTGAATTAATCTGCTCCTAAAGTTAGAGACTACCGATTGAAAGACCAGCTCGCTGTGGTAAGGCTCTGCTATATAACGCGCGACGCACAGGCAGCACGAAAGAAATGAAAGACTAAGCTTGCTGCGATGAAAGGAAATGTTTATCGGATTGAAACGAAACAGTAGAATTTCAATCGAAAGGGAAGCTTGAGTCAGTCAGTTGGGGACTGAAAATGCTTTCAATGAATTGAAAATATACGGCCTTAACCAAAATGCAACCATTTCATTAAATTTTCAATGCGAACGGTTGTCAGGTTCTCTAGATCTGTGAACTTGAAAATTCGAAGTTTGGCTTCGTTTTATAATCACGTTAAGAATATTTGAATAAATTTCTCGGGAAGAAAACCTAGGCATAATTCATATCGTAATCCTAAAATATTTACTAAACTGTAAGAATCATCGTGAAGAATTATTGAAAGTATTCTAACGAAGAAAAAAGAAAACATTTTGCGCAAAAACATCTATGCGATTCCTGAAAAATTGTTTAGGAAGTATTCCTGAAATAAACCCTGGCCACGATCACAGGGTTTGACGGTGCCAAAGTAGAAGGTGCACCATAATAATACCCGCCTGTGAAACATATCACCTTCCCAATACTTTGGCACACCTCTAACGGTTCATGATTTATCATGAAACGGCTGCATTCAGGCGGAGGATCTGTTAATATGTTTCGGCATATTATCAGGTCCTCTTCGAACGGAGGGACCGCCAGGGCTCATTAGATACTTATAAACCAGTGCTGGTTGTTTATGGTTCAGTTCGTTTACCACGAGCTGTAGCATCCTTTGTACTAATCAGTAATGGTTGTTAAGTTTCGAAGCTAACGTGTGATCAATCGTGTTATAATGCAACATAAGAATGGGTGTTTGGTGGAACTGCGCGTAACACTCGTTGTTATTAAATTTAGTGATTGTGAGGGTGCTAATAGTGATTTTATAATAAAATCTATGGTGATGAAAATTTGAAAATGAAATTGGAAGTGATTCTGATAGTTTTGTTAAAAATATAATAATGATGATGTATAATGATGTGAACTCTACTAATTTAATAAAGGCCATAATACATTTTGCAATCATTTCTCTGAATATAAACATTATTGCCTAGTTCTTCAAACATGCATGATAAACGTGTTAATAATGACAGCGAGTGCAGAAGAATGGATCTAAGTGATTTTGTTTTACTTTAATTTTTTTGATAGTGCTAAATTGTAGTTTGAATAGTAATGACTCTACAGCAACAAAAATAATGAAACATTTAAATTGAGTATCTTTTAATTACTTAGTAATGCTAACAGATGGTAAATGGTAATAACAATGAATTTATATGAAAATGGTGTGATATGAAAAGTGATATAATGGAAAGTTGATGAGTGATAATCGGTGATATACGTGATAGTGTCGAAAATAAAAGTGACGATAGTGAGTGATGAAATGAAATGGGGAATGAGGACCTTTTAATAAAACTATTTCGTTCTTCACTTTAACCACTCTAGTAGCATTTCAGACCTTACCATAGTTTGATAGTAGTCTGAACTACTAGACTGCAAAACTACGGTAAGGGCTGATTGCTGCTAGGGTACACAGTGACCATTTGAGCAACATTGCTTAGGAACGTCTGTGTGATGAACGTAATAGAGGCTTATAAAAGCAAATGTTGGGAAGGAGCTTAGGGCAGATTAAGAGTCCCAGTACTACCCCTATCGCTACTGACAAAAAAAAGGAAGTATTC
Organism: Aedes aegypti; assembly: GCF_002204515.2. Classification (NCBI taxonomy): domain Eukaryota; kingdom Metazoa; phylum Arthropoda; class Insecta; order Diptera; family Culicidae; genus Aedes; species Aedes aegypti. Next base: position 149,281,479 of record NC_035107.1, on the reverse strand, counting down.
CTGAAATAATCCTAGGAATTCCAACTGCTATTGAAGGAAGATTGGAAAATGTGGAAATATGTGTTAAAAAATGTCTGTGAAATCTATGTGGAATTCCTTAAAGCAATTCTCCAAGAAAGCTCTTTGGCAATGGATAAAATTTTACCTCGATAAAAAAGGTCAAATTTCAGGATTATTTTCTTACATTGAAGATGGAGGAGGGTCGTAATAGTGTTGCACCTTTTATGAAAAGTTATAATCTGGCATGATCAGGAAGGTGTCCAAAATTGCCGTTTATGCATAAAAGTTGTGAAATTATATCTGAGGTAATTCAGCAGCTGAATACATCTTTTTCATACGGATTTTCAAGTTTGAAAAGTAAACAGATATTATGTATCTTCTTGTTCAAATCGTATTTACTTCGGTTCAAATTAACCAATTCAGTGGTCTCGAATTTTTCTGGAAAATTACTGGAAGGTCAAGGAAAGTCAGGGAATATTATTTTCAAAATTGAGTCGACAACCTGTTTATGGACCACATTAATTTTAACATATATTTTTGAAGATTTTTTCAACTTGTTTAACCATTATAGTATTATAGAACCTGAGTAAAAACAAAAGTCAGTGAATGAATTGTCACCCAACACGCAGCAACAAAGGCAATATCATCTCCTGTTCTTGTTGCAACAATTTCATTCCGCAACATCAGTTTATCACCACTTGAACAGTATATGACAATGATCAATCAGTACGCGCGCAGCGATTTTCTGCACTTCGCATTGCAATCTTCTGTGTTGGTAAACATTGGCACATTATCGAACAGCATTCATAAAACAAATTTGGTTTTGTGTTCAAAATAACTGATTAATCGTGAGTTGAAAAGGTTGCAACAATGTTGCGTCCTGTGATTGTCATGACAATCATTGTCATGCTTTAGATTGTATCATAATCCGCAAAAGTTGGGATAAGCGGTTGTGAGCGAGCATGCCTTGTTGTTTGTTTTTCGTCTCCTTTGGTGACAATTTGATTCACTGGCAAAAGTAGTAACACCCTCATTGCTAAGCGAATGCTTAGGGTGAAGATGGATCGAAGCCAAAGTTCAAATTTTCAAGAGCTCGGATCTGGAGAATCAAACATTCGTTTGAGCTGCACCAGCTAGTGCCCAATCGATTAAGTTTTCAGCCCAATCGGATGTTTGGTTCTCCAGATCCGTGTTCTTGAAAATTTGAACTTTGGCTTCGATTCATCTTCACCTTAAAGCAGAATTTCTCAACCGGTGGTCCGCGGACCTCTAGGGGACCGTGAAGAGTTCCCAGGGGGTCCGCGAAGCCATTGAGAACAAGTGTCGTTTCTCCTAACTGATGAATAAGTCTCGCGTTAAAAATTAAAAGGGCCGATCCTCAAATCATTGAATCACAGTAAATTTGATATGAATATTGATCACCACATTTTCAATTCCTATTTCTCTGTATTCAAATACATCTATATGACATTTTACTCGTTGAATGAATTTTACTATTTCAACACGTTCATAAAAGATATTATTATGAAAACTGCCAAAAATGTGGAAATGAGATTAAATGTTTATGAGTTTTGTTAGCGTGCCGTGGCTTAAGGATAGCCCCTTTGGGTTTCCAACGAATTAGCAAGAGAGAGTCATTGGCCTCTCACCCTACTAAGGCCAATGATAGTTTGCGATTTTTTCCGATTGTAGGCCATCTTGATGGAGAAAGATCCGATCATCGGCCGTTTTGAGTAGTGGACCAATGAATGATTTGGAAAAAACAGGTATTGGCTGTTTTGAAAATCGAGTTTATAATGTTTTATAACGAGTTTCATGATTATGTTGACAATGTTTGTATAGTTTGTGTGTGTTGGGAGATACAATCGAATTGTATCAAAGTCCGATTTTTTTTACAATTGGATCATTGGAATTGTGAAAAATGTGGAAAAATGTGATTAATCTTTAAGGCCCAAGTAAAAATGGAGCAAATGTCATTTTTCGCCGTTTAAATCAACTAATCAAAGAAAATAAAAACACAGAGCCTCTTTATCTTACAAGTAAAACAGAAGTGTGTTCTTATTTCTTACGATTTATCGATTTTAACTGCTTTTTCACTTTTGGTATTTGCTTCATTTTTACTTGGATACAGTTTGGTCTCAAGAAAACATTTATACCGAGTTGCAAATATATGATCTGTCTGAAACCTTTTTGTTCCTTTCAACGTAAATTCTTGGTCTTAATCTGAAATAGCCGACAACCAAGAATTTATGCTTCAACTTCCAACCGCAACCCCCAATAATTCATTTCAACTGTGAAAATACTGAAAAATATCATCCTGTCAGTTAAGGGTTGCAAGTCAGCTATAGTTACTCATCGCACAGCCATGGCTGCAATTTCTATCCAGTGTGATCTTGAAAACTAAAAACTAAGATAATTTCTGGAAGGTATCAATAAAAAATATCTGAAATATTTGAAGATTAATCCTTAGTAGATTTTGCGAGCTTACTGGCGAGATCCAACGTTTTCGGAGATTTCCTAACAATTTTTTGATAATTTCCCCTACGGCTTGTATGGAACACATGAAATCTGCAATTAACTCCTGGCAATATTTTTGGCGGAGTTATTCCATGTGAAGTATTTTATTCTTTGCACTCCTCATTCACTTTGACAAGGTTTTTTTTTCAAACTACTGATCACAATATGCGTTGTTTCCAAGCGCTTCTTATTACCAAGTTTCAGACAATTCAGCCTAGAAAATTCCCCCTGTCAAAGTGGATCCTGGAAGTGCCGAAGTTTTTTAGTTAATTCTGAACCGTACAAAAATGCAGCTTAGTGTTTTGTTTCAGACAATTGGATCATGAAAACCCCCTTATGAAAGTTCCTTGTCGTTTTATGGGAAAATACAAGGTAAATTCATGACTCAATTCATAGTGGACTCCTTCAAAAGATTACAGCAGTATTCTTGTATTGATGATTTCTCCATTAGGATTTGTTGTGGATTACAGACATGATTTGTAGAAGTGCCTGTCCAGTACATTAGGTAACACTTCAATAGTCGCATTGTGTATATTGTACAACATAGTTAAGAAAACCACCTCGCTTTTCAATCACATCCACAGCTTTGTGCTTCTGGCAATGGTACACTACGTGGCGACCGGAAGGGAAAATTATTGGAGAGATTCGGTATTTCCATAAACATATATTTTAAGAACATCCATTTTTAGGGGTCCGTGAGACATTTGTAAAGCTTCAAAGGGGGTCGCGGCACCAAAAATGATTAGAACCACTGCCTTAAAGGATTTTTTTTTCTATCTTTATTAACGAGATTTTTAGCCCTGGGCTAGTTCATCTCGGGACCAACGGCTTTACTTCCCCTTCCGAAGGAAGTCGTCACTGAAATTTTTAGTGACTATGTCGGGGATGGGATTCGATCCCAGGTCCTCGGCGTGAGAGGCGAGTGTTCTAACCACTACACCAGGTCCGTCCCCTTAAAGGATTCAAATAATGTTTTGTCAGTATACTGGCACATATATCTTGTTTCTTAAAGTGGCCAGAGGAACTCGGGAATATTTCTGTGGCCGGAGTTATACCGATGGGTCACTGGGTCAGGTCGGGTGAAAAAGAGCTATTTTTTGGGACATGCCAAGTTATCTTTATTTATTTTCTAATTTTGAACATTTAATATAAAGAGTTTTGCACCATTTAGAATTTGCAGGAGGTGGCCACTCGGACATAATGCCCTTTTTATTGTTTCGGTTATTGCTAGAGTCTAACGCTGTTTTCGTCGGTCCGTCGTTTTAAGCAATTTAATCGCGAAGATCCGCATTATAAGTTTATATTGTCGCTTGTCAATATATGTGACTACGTCTTTCAATTTTTGATGTGATAATTACGTCGTAAATGCTTTGCATTTGCTGAAAAATTGAAAAACCTTCAACGTTTTCACCGTTCCTACAATGAATACGGAATGCAGAAACTGTGCCGCAAACATCGACATGATGAAAGAACAGTACACCGTTTGCGAAGGAAGATGTGCGAGAAGATTCCATGCATCGTATGTTGGTGTTAGCGAGGTAAATTTGTGTGCGCTATCCAAAAACATTATTTGGATTTGTAATTGTAATTGTAATTGTAATTTATTAAACGTACGATATCCTGTTAGTTATACAACTATTAATCGGGACAAGGAAAGCAAACAAAGAAAGTGTTTACATTGGAAAGCTAATCTAATTACAAACAATGTAATTTGTTAATGAACTGATTATCGTTGAATCTAGTTCTGGATTCTTAGCGCTTGTTTGAATGTCGCTAATGTAGGTCTGGTCTTAATTCCGATGGGTAATCTGTTCCAATGTGAGATTCCGTATATCAGCAGGCTCTTCTTTTTACTCGTTGTGTGCGCCGGCAACTGGAAGGTCCTCGCACGTTCCATTAACCCTCGCTGGAGATGCTGCTGGATGTACTGTGGAAGTTTCTTGTCCCACGCCTGGCGGTAGAAACAGCATATTCGTTGACGGTAGTTGCGTGGAAGATCATGACCGAGGATGGCATTTCGAAAGGTGGATGTTGTGTCGAATCGATTTAATCTGAAGATAAATCGTAGCGAAGACTTGAAACATCGATGCAGCCTATCTTTCATTTCCACGGTGAGGCCGGGATAGTAAACAATGTCGCAGTAAGTAAAAACCGGCATAACTACCGCTTGTACCAGTTTCAACCGAACTTGGGGAGATAGCACTGGTGTAAATCGACGAAATGTTCGCAGGATGTTATACGCTTTCATCGTCGTCTCGTTGACCAGATCCGTCCATTTTAGGTTTTTATCCATTACCAATCCGAGATTAACGACTTTGTCACTTAGGTCGATGGTCTCCCCGCAGAACCTAATGTCGAGACTAGGAGTGATCCGTCCTGCCTTGCAGAAAACTATGCCTTGGGTTTTCTTCGGATTCGGGAAGAGGTTGTTCATTGCTGCCCAGTGTTCTATGGAGCCCAAATCTTCGTTGATACTGTGAACCAACCTATCTACGTCATCAATAGGTCCGGATACGTAGATCTGAAGATCATCCGCGTATACTCACACTTTAGCATGGTTGGTAGGCTATTGATAAATAAACTGAACAACAACGCACTGAGGCACGATCCCTGAGGAGTACCATCTACAAGAATCCTTTCTGCCGATATTTCTTCTCCAAGCTTGACCACTTGGCTTCTATCTTGTAAGAAGGACTCGATCAATTGGACAGCTGACTGGTCAAAACCGAATTCTCTCTGTAGCTTTTGGTGTAGCTTTGCGTGTCGTACACAGTTGAATGCCAGGGAGAAATCCACAAGTACCATGACAGTGCACGAGTTGGCGTCGAAATTGTTGTAAATATCATGTACAACCTTAACCAATGCAGTCGTAGTACTGTGATTCTTCCTATACCCGGATTGGTGCTTATCGAGGAGAGGCGGGTCTGCTGCCTGTAGGTATTCGGTGATCTGGTGAAGTAGTATCTTTTCAAGTACCTTGGAGATGGCCGGGAGCACGCTAATCGGTCGGAAGTCCTTTGGCTGAATTGGACTTGCTGCTTTTGGTATTGGAGTAACTATGGCTTTTTTCCAGATATCTGGAAATGTGTGCGACCCTATGATGGTGTTGAAAAGATTTACAAGGAGTGGTAGTATGAAAGGACACAGCATTTTTACGAAAGATATGGGGATGTGGTCCGAACCAGTCGCATTAGATGATATCTCGTAGATCCTCTGTGAAACATCAGCCGCATCCGTATATCGAAATTCAAACCGTTGGCGGGTAGCATTGTTCCCAAGGACGTTGTTCTCACCGCGCGAAATTAAAGGTGATGCTATCTGTTGTGCTGACCGTTGGAGATGTAGATGGCCCTCAGCAAAGAACTGATTCAGCTGGTCGACATTTATCTGCGTATCGGCCACATTACGTTTGGGATTGTTGTGTATACCGTCTCTTTGGAGATTGCTCCAGAGTTTCTTCGCAGGTAGCTCAGGAGAAAAATCCTGTCTGCATACCTCTTCTTCGCAGCTGAGATCAGCGTGCTAACTCTGTCACGTTTTGCGCAGTAGTCTTGCCATTGCATATCGCCTCTTGCTCGGTTGGGGTTCCTCGAATAGAGTTGGAATGCTAGGTCTCTGAGTTTAACTGCTTGTTCGATGTTGCAGTCAATCCAGGGCCGAATTTTGCAAAGCAAGGGATGCAATGTCTGAATCGCCCAGATCTAGTTCAACGTCAACAATTGTAGTTGAGCTGGATAAATTGAAGTCCGAAGTTGGAAGAATCAACGATGCGATAGCTGAAATCAACGATAAAATTATTGCGCCAGATCGCATACTAAGTCATTCAACTCCAGTTACTACGCCAATGCCGTCGAACAACACCAACGTTCGAACGTACAGCAGTGATAGCCATTGTAGCTGTGTGGTTCCAGACTGTGAGGAATTGTTTTCAATTGTTTTGTCTAACATCGATAGCAGCGTAACCGAATATGACATCGTTCGTTTGGTTTCTCGTTCACTTTGCGCATCAGAGCCCGAGTGCTTGAATGTCACAAAATTAGTACCGAGTTGGAAAAGTTGTAAAAATTTCGATTACATATCATTCAAAATTGTTTTGAGTAAACGTTGGAAAGAATCAGCAATGAACGCTAAGACTTGGCCGAGTAATGTGAAAATTCGAGAGTATGTCGACAGATTAAATTGTTCCTGGAAACCGGAAAACGTTGACCTCACTTAGTAACGATTGTTTGAGTTATTTTATGATACGTGAAGCTATTGATGAAACTATGTAACTTTGGGTACGTTTGTGTAATTGATGATGAGAGACTGTAAAACTTTGCAAGTGGTTTATTTCTAATGTTTGATAAGTATCGTGATTATGAATAAGATGATGTTAGAACTAGTTTTAATATGTTGTTGTGCTCGATTGTTAATCTGTATATGGTCAATGCTTATTTGTGTAACAATTCTTGAATTTTGTATTAGTTTAAGTTTAAGTCATTCAATGAGACCCCAGAAGGTCAGTTGAAGCAGCTGAAATAAACAAATAAACAAGAACCGGCTATAGATTTGTTGGATATTAAACCGTTTCAATTCTCGAAAAGTAAATATCAAACACTAAAATGCGTTCCATTAAACTTGGCACAGATGTTCAGATACAAATTGGTTTTATCGTAAATTGTAGGCGTTTCGGGAATCGAAAATTTTCTTTTGTACCCGACCTGACACAGTGACCCACCGGAATAACTACGTCCACAAGAACATTCCCAATATCCTTTGATCACTTTTAGAAACTAGATATGTGTGCGGGTTTTTACTTACTTATGAGTCCTGGGCACCCATTCTGGTGCATAGGGCCGACGTGAAAGATATCCATCCTGGGCGATTGCCAGCTATCGCCTTGACCTGCGGCCAGGTCAAATTGTCGTCGACTTCTTTTATTTCTTTGTTGAGGCTGCGCCGCCATGAGCCTCTGGGTCTGCATCTGCTGCGATGTCCTGCTGGATTCCATTCCAGTGCTTGTTTGCAGATTTAGTTGACGCCCCGAAGTAGAGTGTGGCAGACCTAACCCCACTTTCGTTGTCGAACTTCTGTTTGTATCGGTTGCTGGTGGCACTGACGATGGAGCTCAGCATTAGAGATCCAGTTGTGTGGCCACCATGCCCGAATTATATACCGTAGGCATCTGTTGATGAACACCTACAGCCGTTGAGTGTCTCCGCTGATACACACCACGTTTCACTGGCGTATAACGGCACAGACTTACTTACTTATTTGGCTTTACATCAATTATCTTGATAAAGCCTCGCCAACAATATTTCGCCAATTCACTCGGTTCATGGCCGCTTCTCTCCATCCTCGACTGTGACCCACGCTCTCCAGGTCCTGGTGCACCTGGTAAATCCACTTAGCTTGCTGCGCCCCACGCCTTCTTGTTCCGACCGGATTTGTAGCAAACACCATCTTTACAGGGTTGTTGTCCGGCATTCTTGCAACATGCCCTTCCCAGCGTATCCTTCCAGCTTTAGCTACCTTCACGATACTGGGTTCGCCGTAGAGTTGAGCGAGCTCGTGGTTCATCCTTCGCCGCCACACGCCGTTCTCCTGCACGCCGCCGAAGATCATCCTTAGCACTTGGCGTTCGAAAACCCCAAGAGCTTGCAAGTCCTCCTCGAGCATAGTCCACGCCTCGTGCCCATAGAGGACTACCGGTCTTATGAGCGTTTTGTACATCGTGCATTTAGTGCGGGGGTGAATCTTTCTTGACCGCAGTTTCTTCTGGAGCACATAGTAGGCACGACTTCTGCTGATGATGCGCCTTCGTATTTCCCGACTAACATTGTTGTCAGCCGTCAACAAGGATCCGAGGTAGACGAACTCGTCCACCACCTCGAAGGTATCACCGTCTATCATAACACTGCTTCCTAGGCGGGCCCTGTCGTGCTCAGTTCCGCCAACCAGCATGTACTTTGTTTTCGACGCATTCACCATTAGCCCGACTCTTGTTGCTTCGCGTTTAAGGCGGGTGAACAAATCTGCCACCGTTTCAAATTTTCTCCCAATAATATCCATGTCGTCCGCGAAGCAAACAAATTGTCCGGATCTCGTGAAAATCGTGCCTCGACTGTTAAGTCCGGCTCTCCGCATGACACCTTCTAGCGTAACTTTGAACAACAGGCACGAAAGTCCGTCGCCCTGTCGTAGTCCCCGCCGAGACTCGAACGAACTGGAGTGTTCGCCCGAGATTCCCGGGAAAGCTGTTCTCGTCCATGATCTTCCATAGCTCTACACGGTCAATACTGTCGTATGCCGCCTTGAAATCGATGAACAAATGGTATGTAGGGACCTGGTACTCACGGTATTTCTGAAGGATTTGCCGCACGGAAAAGATCTGGTCCGTTGTCGAGCGGCCGTCAATGAAACCTGCTTGATAACTTCCCACGAACTCGTTTGCTATAGGTGATAGACAACGGAAGAGAATCTGGGATAGCACTTTGTAGGCGGCGTTTAGGATGGTGATTGCACGATAATTTTCACACTCCAGTTTGTCGCCCTTTTTGTAGATAGGGCATATAACGCCTTGCTTCCACTCCTCCGGTAGCTGTTCCGTTTCCCAGATTCTGAGTATCAGCCGATGCAGACAAGCGGCCAACCTATCCGGGCCCATCTTGATGAGTTCGGCTCCTATTCCATCCTTGCCAGCGGCCTTGTTGTTCTTGAGCTGTTGAATGGCATCATTAACTTCCCCCATCGTGGGAGCTGGTTGGTTTCCGCTGTCCGCTGTGCTGACGTAGCCATCGCCTTCGCTGTCCTGACCTTCTGTGCCTGTGTTCTCTGCGACATTCAGGTGTTCATCGTAATGCTGCTTCCACCTTTCGATCACCTCGCGTCCGTCCGTCAAGATGCTCCCATCCTTATTCCGGCACATCTCAGCTCGCGGCATGAAACCTTTGCGGGATGTGTTGAGCTTCTGATAGAACTTCCGCGTTTCTTGAGAACGGTACAGCAACTCCATCTCTTGGCATTCCACCTCTTCAAGGTGGCGCTTTTTGTCCCGAAATAGGCGAGTTTGCTGTTTCCGCTTCAGTCGGTATCGTTCTACGTTTTGCCGAGTACCATGCTGCAGCATTGCAGCCCGCGCTGCATTCTTCTCTTCTAAAACCTCCTGGCACTCCTCGTCGAACCAATCATTTCTTGAGCTCCGTTCCACATATCCGACAATGCTTTCGGCTGCGTCGTTAATGGCTGCTTTGACTGTCCTCCAGCAGTCCTCAAGAGGGGCCCTATCGAGCTCGCCCTCATCCGGCAACGCTGCCTCAAGATGCTGCGCGTACGCATTGGCGACATTTGGTTGTTTCAGCCGCTCGAGATTGTACCGGGGCGGGCGTCGGTACCGTACATCATTGATGACGGATAGTTTTGGGCGCAGTTTCACCATCACCAGGTAGTGGTCGGAGTCAATGTTAGCGCCACGATAGGTTCTGACATCGGTTATGTCGGAGAAGTTCCGTCCATCGATCAAAACGTGGTCGATTTGCGATTCAGTCTGCTGAGGTGATCTCCAGGTGTACCGATACGGGAGGCTGTGCTAGAAATAGATGCTACGAATGGCCATGTTATTGGAGGCCTCAAAATCTATCAGTCGTAGGCCCCAGGGGCTTTGTTAGATTTCATACTTTGGATGGCTGTTTCTATCTCATGCAGTGATGGAGCTTCGGTGTTAACGCGATTAATACGCCGAACCCTAAGCGGATCATGCTGATTGTGAGGTTTTTTTGAAAATCCTTAAGAAATTCATGGTGGAGTCTAGAGTAATTTCGGGGGCTATCTTGAAAAAAAAGGGGAAAACTTTTAGAAGGCCGTTAAAGAGTCATTTTTTTGGGTAAATGCCTGAATTAGTTCCTGATTAAATTCCTGGAAGTACAGTATACAGTAGTACGAACAGCTATACTTGTAACTTCCAAGAAAAAAAGTAAAAATATTCATAGAAAAAAGTCTGCCCGGAGTTTGTGAACTACTTTTATAAATACAAATTTTAATCTCCTGATTCATGTGAGAATTATTTTTGGTTTTCTTGGTCTTGCTCAGGTTCCCGTTCAATTTTTTTTCCTCCTATTCGGTCTTTTTTGGTCTGTGTTTCAAACATAAGGTCTCTAAAGTTCCTAAATTGCATAAATTCTTGCATGCCATATTCATTTAGCACAGATTACTCTTTCTGTTATTGAGATGTCGCTATAAATCATTTCATTATAAAGTTTTTGCATATCGTTATGGCCCCAGATAGCCGTAGCGCTAAATACGTAGCTATTCAGCAAGACCAAACTGAGGGTCGCCATAGAAAGAAGAAGAAGATATCGTTATAAAGAGCTGCAAAATAGTCGTTATCTTGTTTAGAATTCAGTTAACAAGTGTAAAAAAGTCAATAATTACTAACAAATATTAAGAAATTGTTATTTATTATTGTACATTTAACAACAATGATTAAGTTAGGTAAATAAACTCAATAAAATTATTTTTAACCATTTCATTCTATCTATTCTTTCTTTATTATTTTTAGGTATGTTTGATGAGTATTTCATACGTCATAAACAACTTGTAATGTTACACCGTTGAAAAAATATGTTTAAAACAAAATTTCATCAGAAAAAGTTTATAGTGTGCATCGGTGTTTTGAAAAATGTCGTTATAATGAATGACTACTAGGTATATACAACTGGAACGTCGTAATAGATAACGGTCAAAAAAAGGAAATGTCATTATAAAAGATAAACTCAATATGTGAATTTTAAGGGACCTTCGAAAACGTCGTTGCAAATTGGTTTGTCCAAGAAAAGTGATTATCTTTGCAGCTCCATATGGAAGTAGTGCAGAAGTGATTGAGTATCCATTCGATTACATCCGAAACGATCGATGAGTTTTTCCACTTACGGGTCGTAATTGACACTCATTGATTTTATTGTCCTCTGGTGTTTAGTTCAAACGCGCTTCTTTTTTCAACTATTCTGCAGTACCCTACTCTCGGCCGTTATTATTTTTGTTTTTGTTACGGACAACTTTGGTCGTGTTTTTTTCCTGAGCGGATTGGTTTTTGACAATCATTGGTTTTATCGGTGTTTAGTTCTTTATGCGTTTTTTTTTTTTGTTTTTGTTCAATCCGATGACCCTAGAGGGATCGGTTTTGCTTTGTAATAGCTATAGAGCAAAAGTAATTCCCGTTCAATCGACAGGCATTACGCGAAATACCATTCATAAAATAAATAAATTACTGTTTTCTCTTTTGATTGCCGGCATTCAAAAGATTAAATTAAAAACATTTAAACTACAAATACTCGCCAGCTTTTAAGGCGAATCCTGACGTTATACCTCTCCCAACCTCCAACTCTGTAGCACTTATGAGGGTGTCGCTGAGTCGGTGGCCCCTCATTAAGCAAGTGCTACATCAACATATCCTTCCCCTATCCCAAGTTACGGTAAAGATGGGCGTGGCCGGAAATAGCGATATTCATGCGTTTAATTATCTTGTTCATGATTGGAACAAGGTACACTCCCCTGCCTTGTTTCTGAAAGCAGTCTGGACAAGATTATTAAAACAGAAACATGAATGTTGCTAGTATCCAATCTACGAAGTATACCGTAACAACGCTAACGCTAACCTTCGAAAACGTCGTTGCAAATTGGTTTGTCGCAATAAAAGTTGTCGCTATAACGAGCTTTGACAGTAGTAGATAATCAAAAAAATCTAACTGTTTTGTTTTGTTCAGAAATGTGATATACACAACAAATTTGCAAATGTAATAAACTCAACCAACAAACAAGTCAGTTTGTTTGGATAAATGTACAGCTTAAAAAAGCAGGAATGTAAATTATGCGAATTATTTATACCGCATGAATCTGAGTGTGGGACTGAACCTTAGGAATTCGTCCGTTGTGTGCAAAACAAGCATTCCAACGAGTGACTTGCAGCATTTTTGTCGAGACGTGCATTTTTCAAATCGTAAAACAACCAACGACTAATTTTAGCACCGAGTGGTACGAGCGTTTCATGAATGAATCTATTTTAGAAATAACGTATACCTATATTATGCTCAGTGCCCATTCCCACATTACTGTTCTCTGCAGCTTGTCGGGTTGACAGGGCTGGTAACAGGTATCTTTTCAGAGACTTCGGTCTCTATTTTAATGCAAATCTCTAAAAAGTCTCTCGGGTCAGATGGAGCAAGATGAGCACCCTAAGTTGTTTTGGTAACATCCTTATAGTTTGACATTACTTTTTCAACTTCCATCCATCATATGTTTTGATAAGTGAAGTTTTCCAAATAGCTGTTTTATCTTCGGTCAAAAATACTTTGCACGGAGAAAACGGAAAACCCATATTTGAAGATTTTTAACTTACTTTTGAGTTGTTTTTCTCTCCCTATTTCATTCGCTCCTTCTATTGTTGTCAGAGAGCGAAGAACAAAACAACCCAAAAGCCGAACCTTTGTGCGTTACCTCAAATTTGAGTAGTGTAATAGTACTGGAAGTTGAGTTATTTGATATGCCGGTTGAGTGAAAAGAACTTAGCCAGTAGGTTTTTTTTTCGCATGGCTGCAAGTGAAAACAACTTTTACCCCATCAACCCCAAATTAGGTTAACGCACGAACCTCTGGAATTGAGTGGAATGAATTCACTTTTGAGTATTTAATTTTCTCCGTGTGAAGCAAGATGACGCATAAAAAGATGCAATTTACTGAAGGAAACCATTACTTCCCAATGCTTGTAATATCCGAAGATTTATCTTGAATTTCTGATAGTATTTATATTCTTGTAATTTAACTTTCAAGCTATTATTAAATCAAAAATAACTTTCAATAAATTTCTGAAAATCCACTAAGAAATTGATATAAATTTTTGTTTGTTAATGAAACATGAAAAAATAGTTTGGTGCAAAGCGGATACCGTATGCTAAGCTTAAAACTATGTGTGGTTTTATAATTTCACACTTTTTCTCATATTTGAATATATGTAGTGCTCATCTTGCCCCAAAGTTTATACATATACCTTATTATTGATATGCCCAAAAAATTGAAACAATTTTAATATTTGATAAAAGTTTCGCATCAAATTATCTACAGAAGATTGTTCTATAACTATACCGCCAAAAAAGTATAAATGAACTTGTTTACGCAATCAAAATATCTCTTTTGAATGATCAAATCTCACATGGAAAGGTTATTTTTTGGACTATTATGTATTTTTTACAATATTTAAGTTACGATGTTGATTTTTCAGTTGAAATTGTTGGCTTTGATATCAATTTAATGTTATTCATTAGAATCCCATAAAATGTATTGAAAAACTTCGGTAAGAACGCCAGAAACAAATCTTGCCCCTTGGAAGGTCTCTAAAGTCTCTTTTTCTGCTTGCAGTGGATTCTGCTTCAATTTCTATTTGTTCCAGAAAAACCTTCAGAGACTATTACGCGACTACTGTACAGAGTCTTCAGGAGAATCTGAGCCTAGAGGAAACACTGCCGAAATTACTCTAGTCATTTCTACAGAGATTCCTTCTGGAATACTTTCAGCGACTCCTCCAGATATCACTCTATTGATTCCACCCAAAAATTCTTCCAGTGGCTTTTTAAAGTATGCTAAGAGGAATTTCTTCAGAATTTGCTCCTGGAAATCCTTAAACACTCCAACGCATCTACTTTCTTTAATTTCCGCAAGAAAAGTTTTCGGAGAGACTTTCTCAGGGTTTTCTTCAGATATTTTTGATTAGTTCTTCCCCTGATTTACCCAGTTGTTACTATAGGAAATCTTCCAAAAACAGGAGTTCTACCAGATTTTTTTTAAGAATTCGTTCAAGGATTTTTCCAAGAGGGTTACAAGAAATCCCACTTACCTTTCTCCAGTTACCCTTCCAGGCATTCTCAAAAATCCATCCACGTTTACTCCCAGGAATGGCTCCTCAAAGAATTATTCAAGAAAATATGTTTAGTACTTTTCCTGGAATTCCTCAATAAATTCGATATGGGATTTCTCATGCAGTTCCTTCACGCATTTCTCAAGAAATTTCTATAACATTATATCCAAGAATTACACCTGCGGATCCTTAAAACAATTTCTTAAGTAATTTACCAAGAAAATTGCAATTTAATGGCTTCTTCATATCCTCATTCAAGGTTTTCACCAGCCTATACTACAATAATTATTCCAGGGATTCCTCCGGTCATGTAAATTTCTTCAGGAATTTTGTACAATAATTTTCAAGAATTTCATGCAGGATATTCTTCGCAGATTTGATTGTTTTTTTTCAAGCAATTCATATTCCATATCCTCCAATACTTCTTCAAGAGGAATTCTTTCAGGGAATCTTGTACGAGCTCATCAAGAATTACTTTTGAACTTGTAGTGTTATCAGATGCTACTTCATAATTTCCTTTTAGGGGAAAGGTATTCAATATTATGATTTCATGGAGACATTACTTAAAAAATCTTTGAGGACTCCTTTGGTGAATTCAGCATAGATTTTCTGGAACAGTTCCTGAAGGGATTTTCAGAGGAATCTCTAGTGTACCGTTTAACATTACAGACACTTAAGGTCCCAGTGAAGTATAATTCATCCAAAAGCATATACATCAAATCATTCTGAATGATTCCTAAGCGTCATCAAGCTTAAACATAATTTTAAAGTCGTGGGTAAAGATTTGTATTCCGCAACTTGAAAAACCATGAGAAATGTTTGACTTTTTCATGATACTTAATTCGTATGCAAAGCCATTGTTCCATATACCAGACACTTTGATCCGAATTCTGGAAATATGAGCTTTAGCATAATCAGAAATGTCAAACCATTAATTAGGCTCACTCAGCCATTAGAGAGACGTCTAATTCAGTTGGGGATTCTAAATTTGAATGGATATGTATCTATGGATATTGCTTACAGAACACGCCTCCAAAGGGACTTCTTTTGAACGGAAACAATTGAAAAGTTTCAAGTATAATGTTTCCCATATAGAATGTTTGGAATAAGAGGAAAATACAAGTTGAATTCATGAAGATGTTCTGAACGGGAATCTTGGTGGGAGTTTTGAAAAAATGAATATGAATAAATTCCTGGAGGTCTTAGGATTTTCTTGGAAAATTTCAGAAATAATTTTTGAAGGAATTACTAATGGAATCTCGTAGGTAATTTCTGTGTTTAGCCTTTGAAAAATTCCAGGGTTAAATATTTGATTCTAAAAGAAATTTTTGTAGGGATTCCTGAGAAAGTTTGTAAAACATAAAAAAACATTTACAGTAATATGATTAATAATACTTGTCGTAATATCATGAGGAATTCCTAAAAAGTATCTTAAAAATATTCTTAGAAGTCCCTTTTTACTCATTCTTAAAGCAAGAAGTCCTATTTTCAAGACACTTAATCACTGCCAGTCCTGGGTAGAACTTTTGAATGGGATTACTCCACTAAATGTATATATTTTAAAATATGAATATTCTGGTATTTTCCATTACTTGCAGGGTAAAACATCGTCGCCCGATGCCTATACAGTGGCACCGATCCATCATCATGTCGAATTACTGGATCAATGCGTTCAGCTGATAAACTCGGAATGGCCTCGTTCGTACACTGCTCGCCTTTGGAGTTTGAAATCCTCTAAAGATACATTACCCACTAGCATGGTACTGATTGATGGGACCGAGAGCGGGAAACCAACTGTTTTGGCGCACGCTAAACTATCTCCAATACCATCTGACGCAGATGCCGTCTTCATCGAGACCGTTGTCGTGGATCGACGATATCGCGGAAAGGGTCTAGGGAGATTTCTGATGAACGAAGTAGAAAAGCACTGCTTTGGAACGCTAAGTCTTAGAACGATTTACCTGTCAACCATTGACCAAGAGGGTTTTTATGCTAGATTGGGGTATAAATTATGCAAAGCCATGAACATGTTTGGAACTAGAAACGCATTCAATACTTCCACGAAAAAAATATGGATGATGAAAACGCAGAACGAATGGAATTCAAATCATTCAGCCAGTAGATAAAACATTCAAACATAAAGTAGACATACATCAAGGGAAATATGTTGCTTATATGTCCATTTAGGTAATCTACGTGACAAATGACCTGATCTGTGGCTTAACAAGATAGATTCAAATTTTACTTAATATCTAGTATGTATTTCACCCAACTCGTGCTGCAATAACTGTTATTAATGTGTAAATAAATTATTTGTAGTTACTATTTAATTATTGTTATTTATTTTCATCTGATTTGTTGGAATGAAGTTTGGTATGGTATTTTGGAATGATTCGCCCAATGTATGAAGCTATTGTTCATGCACGATGAATCACTTAAAGTATTTATTATAGTAGAGATAAACTAGTTTATTATTTTTTTATGCTGTGCAAATTTAAAGGGGTAGGACCCGTCATTGATTTCCAAATTTTCAAAACAGTTTTTTTCGTTTAAAATCAATAAAATTCACACGAAATTGTGTTCACTGTATTCTATTCTCAAACCAATACACAATGAACACATTTTCAGTTTCCGTCATCGTAATCACGTATTTATGAAAATGTTGTATGTTTCAATTCACTCCGCAATGGGGCATATAGAAACACTTTTCAGTAAAAATCAATACTTTGAAAAACAGCCTATTACGATGCGAAATTGCAAAAAATAATTAGCGACTTTAGACCAATTGCCTGCGTAGTAGTGCAATGTTGACAAAATTTTCTTTGTTTGCTGTGAGAACTGTCACAACATTGCTTTTGTTTGCTGTGAGAAAGAAAACATAAACAGAATTGCTGCAGAGCATTCACTTTCTTGTTGGACTGACGTTGACCGAAAGCTTAAATGTCGCCAAACAAACATCGATACGTTTTTATTCTGCGGAAATCGACTTGTGTAAGATTGATTGTGCGTTGGTATTCGTGACAGTTTGCTTGAAGACCTCTATTCAGTAGTTGAAGTATTATCCCCACTGTAATCTCCTTCTTGACCGTTGCAAAATTATGTTTGAGCTTTAATCAGGCTTTGAAAAAATTAACGATCATTGACACACGAGCCATAATTTCATCCCATTTATTCGCCTACATTCATGCAACACCCATGACATTTACCGTTCGTGTAAGATGACGATCCATGAACATAAACAAGACAGACACACACTACTCACTGTTTGGTGCCGATCACTGTGTGTCAACACGCTGACCCACTCTCATTCTGATCAAGAAACAGAGGCGAATATTTTCCATTTTCTGCGCTATTTTTGCAACCAAAGAGATGTTCAATGAGTCAATAGATTATAATTAGGTTGTTAAAGGCTGTATTATCAATAAATATGAAAGTTATTACCAATTTTATGCAAAACATAAATCACCCGAACGACTCGCTACTGTTGCAGGCTGTGAGAGTTGCTGCTCTCGAACGCTCTCGTGCCACGTACCAAACGAGAGAGTGAATGTTTACATTCATAGGGCTTTCCGAATGCGATGTGCCACGAACTGCTATAGTTCGCTAAGTGTAACACTCTCCGAATATGGTTCGATCGGCTTCTTTTTCTTCTTTCTGGCGTTACGTCCCAACTGGGACAAAGCCTGCTTCTCAGATTAGTGTTCTTATGAGCACTTCCACAGTTATTAACTGAGAGCTTTCTTTGCCGATTGACCATTTTTGCATGTGTATATCGTGTGGCAGGTACGAAGATACTCTATGCCCTGGGTGTGGGGTGTGTATGTTTAATATCTTTCCCCTTACATGCGTATGTTTAATACCTTTCCCCTTACTGGTTGACAGCTGAGACGGTAATGCATGCGTATGCTATGATCGCAACATTAGTGTGTGCGTGATGTGGCCGTCAGTCTTCCAATCGCCTCAAGTCAGTCAGTGTTAGATTTCCGGTGAAGTAAGTCACATTCCGGGTGATTCTTCCACACTGTTATAAGATGGCTGACAGTCTCCCAATTTGGGATTGTCGAGTATTTACATTGGCGATCCTGCCAGGAGCTTATTATTGACATTGCTTATTGGTAAGCCAGGTGTGAAGAATCACTCGGAATGGCATTTCAATAGAAGGAGCGGTTCATAAACATGGTGATACAGCTAGCAAATTGTGATTGAGTGTGTAAGGTGCAGTGTGCAACGAAAACGACCGATGGAAAAGTGTATGAGAAAACCTGTGGTGCGTAGAGAAAACCACTCTGGTAGAGTAAATGGAAGCGTAATGAAAACCTTCCAAACAAAAATTGGGTGTGTAATGAAAACCACCCGGGAAAAAATAGGGTGCGTAATGAAAACCACCCCGGGAAAAAAATAGGGTGTGTAATGAAAACCACCCGGGAAAAAAATAGGGTGTGTAATGAAAACCTGAGACGAGACTCGCGAAGAGGAAAAAAAGCAACGTCATATCACAGACAAACAGACGTCACACTCTCATCACTGGCCATCGACCACCTTTTTAACGGTCGATTCAAAAATATGGTAGGTGGCCAATCCGCCACCCGCAGCGCTCGCATCGTTTTTGTTCGTGTTTGACGTTTACACACTACCGCCATCTGTTGGCCTATCGGCCAAACACACCAATTTTAGCATTGGGCGTACATGCCCTCGTGACTATGATTTTGATCGAGATTTGTTCTAAGTGTTACGTCTGTTTGTCTGTGGTCATATGCAGCCCAGATTTCGCTGTCAGATGCAGCCAGTTGATTTTGTGGGCGAATATGTGGAGAGTATTGGAATCATTCATAAAAAAAAATTGATTCAGCGAAATATTCTATTTGATTTGCGCTGACGAAACTAAATCGAAACAAGCAAAACATTTGTTATTGCAATGTTTACTGCGTTTGCGGATATGAAATTTAACTTGAAAAGGTTTTCTGAACTTGGAACGATGCAATCGCAATTCATCTTTGCCATTGAGTTCATGTAAAAGCTTGAACATCTTGCTCACAAATTTGTGTAAACACAGAATCGAAGAAGAAAATCTTAGCAACCGTAGAAAAAGAAGACCGACTTCGCGAGTCTCGTCTCAGATGAAAACCACCCGGGAAAAAATAGGGTGCGTAATGAAAACCACCCGGGAAAAAATAGGGTGTGTAATGAAAACCACCCGGGGAAAAAATAGGGTACGTAATGAAAACCACCCGGGAAAAATAGGGTGCGTAATGAAAACCTCCCGGGGGAAAAAAATAGGGTGTGTAATGAAAACCACCCGGAGAAAAAAATAAAAAATAGGGTGCGTAATGAAAACCACCCAGGAAAAATAGGGTGCGTAATGAAAACCAACCGGAAAAAAATAGGGTGTGTAATGAAAACCACCCGAGGAAAAATAGGGTGTGTAATGAAAACCACCTGAAAAGAGGTGCGTAATGGAAACCACTCTGGAAAATAAATATTGTGGGTAATGTAAACCACCAGATAAAAATAGGGTGCGTTATGAAAACCACCCGGGAAAAATGGGGTGTAATAAAAAACCACCCGAAAAAAAAATATGGTGTGTAATGAAAAACACCTGATAAGAAAAGAGTGTGTAATGAAAACCACCCAGAAAAAAAAATGTAATGAAAACCACCTGATGAAAAATTAACCCAGGAAAAAGTAATGAAAACCACCGGGTGCAAAACAGGGTGTGTAATGACAAACCCTCAGAAAATAAGTTTTGTAAAGAAAACGACCTGAAAAAATAGGGTATGTAGTGAAAACCACCTGATAAAATAAGGTGTGTATTGGAAACCCTCTGAAAAAAATTGGTGTGTAATGAAAACTATTCGAAAATAATAGGGGATGTACTACAAGATAACCCGGAACGAAATAGGATGTGTACAGTGGGAATTCGCTCATTGGGGGTCCGCTACATGGAATGACTCGATGTTTGGATGTTCGCTGGTTGAAAAATATTCCAACTAAAAAGCACTCGAATTTCAAGAGAAGATGTCAAACTGACTTTGACGTCTGAGCATCGTCGCATTGAAGTTACCATATATAGAACAAATGTGCATGTATATATGCGTTTAGTGACGATTTGCTCTCCAGATGCGTGAGTATGGAGCATTTTCACCGTCTCTCAGTCGTTCCAACTAACGGGTCGGATTCGCTAGATGGAAGGCAGTCGTGTTCCAACCAGCGAATCCCCGCTGTAATAGAAACCGCTCGGGAAAATAGAGTTTATAATGAAAACCCACCTGAGAATAATTGGGTGTGGTAATGACCTCCTGAGAGAAATAATGCAAATCACGAAAAAAATTATGTGTAATGAATACCACCTGAAAAAATATGGTATGTAATGGAAGCCATCTGAAAATGGATGTGTAATGAAAACCTCTAAAGAAAACCCAAGTAACCATAAGCACTAATAATAAGCCCTTAATCAGCATCATAAATGCGTACATGCATTATAATAGCACCACAAATGCTTACACACCTTATAACAGCACTTCCGCTACATAGAAACCCTATTACAGCATCATTAATGCTTCTAAGCCTGATGCATACGGGCATTAAATAAGCACTATATTGGCTCTATATTCGCATACAGGGCTTGTTTAAATGACATCCAGTGTTTTGACAGATATACCACGTGCTTTGTGTTTGCATGTAGTGGTGAGAGGGAGTCAAACATAAGTCTTCTCACTACTACAATTGCAGGTTTTATGACGGGGAAAAGTGGTGGTTTAAATTGGTCACTTTTCTTTCCAATACTATTCATCTTATGTGGGCGAAGGAGCAAAGGAGCAGAACTTCAACAACTCAACAATACAGGTGTCGCAGGTTCGAGACGCAAAATGAGGAATTTCATTATCATAAAACAAGGATCAATATGTGGCAATTTCAAGTCCTTAAAAGGATGAAAACCACCAAAATGAATAAGTCTGATACGGAGAAGTACTATCTCAATCATTTTATAACATATTGCATACTATTCGAGGTTTCCGTTTTCATTCATTTATTTATTTACCTCGTGTACCAGCTGCTTGGCCGCATACGCGAAAGCTCTCTAGCTGCGTACGCGAAAGCACAAAATATTCGCCCGAAAAACCTGGCGAAAACAACTGACATTTCTCACGTGGTCTTATATCAGCACTAGTGATGCCGAGAAGCACGGTTATATCTTCGCATTATAATGGCACGCTATTTCGCCTTTTCTGGCATTATAATAGCATTATATGCGTATATAGAACTGACAAGCATCAAATGATTACCCTATATGCGCATATAATGCTGTTACCGTGCCGCATTATCGTGCTTACTGGTTACTTGGGAATGGCATGTCGGGACAACCCCTAGAGACAGGTAATGAAAATTGTCTGAGAAAAGTCGATAATGTTGCGTAATGAGTCGATTGATGCGTAATGAGAATCGTGTAGGTAGAGTGAAATGGTATGTCGGGACAACAGGAAAGGTTGGAATCTGTAGTGTTTAAGAAAACTCACCCAGAAGTTTATTTTGTTTATCTCTAGAGTGTTAACGAAATTCACTCTCAGAAACTGGCTAAGTAAACACTAAATATAAAACGAATCAGAAATACGGAACAGTGATCTTTGGGGACTGGCCTGGTGTAGTGGTTAAAGCACATATCCCTCATACCAAAAATCTAGGATTGTATCTCAACTCCGGTATAGTCACTTTTGACGTTAAGGTTACAGTTATTATTATTATTTTTATAGAAGAGACTTTCAGCTGAGATAACTAAGGTTACACGATCGACTTACTTCGGAAGTGAAATTAAGGCGTTAAGCTCGAGATAAATAAGGCCAGAGTTATCACCTTAATGGAAAAAGAAGCAAGCAATATTTTATTGAATTTTGAATTGAATGGATTATGAAAATTGAGTGTCTAGAAATTTACGAGAAATTGTTGTGATCCTGAAAGTTGGTTAGAGTTCAGTTTTTTTTTATTTGATACTACCATAGTTAATCTTGAATAAGTTGCAGATACAACGAAAGATCGATTCTCAAGTTAAAATCATTCGAGTACAATAATTTGATGACACAGGTCGGGCATCTGGAGATGTAAGTCGTGAAAATATTATTACGGATAAGTGATTGTCCAATTAGGAGAGCCGGCTTCTAAAGCCATGGAGTCAAACAACTTCCCATTTAACGGCGATAATGTTGAAATATATTTTCAACGGCTGCTGATGTGAATACTCTACTACTACCTATTGAATATGGAATACTACAACATCAATAACAGGTGAACATAAAAATGGAAAATACACGTCTGTCACGTGAATGACCATCGCCACGTTGAAGTTGTGCACGAAAAGTGTTGGTTTTGATCCCTCATATGTTGTACAGAAAACAAAAGCGCGACCAAAAAGTGTTGAAAGTTTGTGTTAACTATAGAGCTCAAAGTTAATAGCAGTTCGGAGATGAACCAGTTAAAAGCGTGAAAATCTCCTTAAGAATGTATAATAACGGGAACTATGTATCCGAAAAGTAAAGTAATCGCCTTCCTTCATGCGTGGGAAATTCCTTGCAAGAAATGGTCAAGAAAATCAATTTTTATTAAATCACAGTACGCATTTGAGAAAGTATGGCGCTTCACACGTTACTCGCTGTAGAAAATTTCTTGAACATTTCTCCCAACTAACAATTTTAGCGCTATAAGCCAAGATTATTTGCTTTGTGCTGTATAACAGTTGAATAGAAGCAGCGAACGCAGCAAAAAAATTAAAGCTGTCAAAAATAGAATAAATCAGAACATAACTATATAAATAATTGCATTGAAATATAAATATTGGTAACACTAGAACGGCGCTAATGATTTTTTTTTCGGAGAAGAAGGAGAATGTGGGGTGTGTATGTTTAATACCTTTCCCCTTACATGCGTATGTTTAATACCTTTCCCCTTACTGGTTGACAGCTGAGACGGTAATGCATGCGTATGCTATGATCGCAACATTAGTGTGTGCGTGATGTAGCCGTCAGTCTTCCAATCGCCTCAAGTCAGTCAGTGTTAGATTTCCGGTGAAGTAAGTCACATTCCGGGTGATTCTTCCACACTTTTATAAGATGGCTGACAGTCTCCCAATTTGGGATTGTCGAGTATTTACACTGGGAATCGAGAAAATTTCCTTTGGAAAAGATCCTCGACCAGTGGGATTCGAACCCACGACCCTCAGCATGGTCATGCTGAATAGCTGCGCGTTTACCGCTACGGCTATATGGGCCCCTGGTTCGATCGGCTTATTCTGATCGAAATCCAAACACTGGCTTTAACCTTAATATAAATATATTCATATAAAAAGCGTTACAAGGGTTATGAAATTTGTGAATAAACCCAAAGCAGTTGGTTTTCATTATTGACACTTTAGACACAGACAAACAGACGTCACACTCTCATCGATGTCCATCAACCACCTTTTTAACGGCCGATTCAAATATATGGTAGGTGGCCAATCCACCACCCGCAGCGCTCGCATCGTTTTGTTCGCGTTTGACGTTTACACACTACCGCCATCTGTTGGTCCATCGGCCAAACACACCGATTTTAGCATTGGGCGTACATGTCATCGTGACTATTATTTTGATCGGGATTTGTTCTAAGCGTTACGTCTGTTTGTCTGTGCTTTAGACATTCATATTGGCTTCACATGACAATGTTGATACACATGTATGACGAAATGTAATGACGAAATTCATATGGCTTTGTCCTTATTTCAAGCGTGTGCTAGAATAAGGGCGTAAGTCGCATAATCGATTTCTCTTCATCGATCCTCTCTTCTGTGAATAAAGGTGATAGAATGCAAGTTTGTCAGCATTTTTTCACTTCAGACCGCTTGGCAGCGATGCAATCTTGCGCTCTGAAGAGAAAAACTGCGGACAAACTTCCAGCTTGTCACCTTTATTCACAGAAGAGAGAATCGAAGAAGAGAAATCGATCATGCGACTTTCGCCCTTATTCTAGCACACGCTTGATTTCTGCCGGATCCATAATCGTTAACTTTAATATTTATGTATGCACACACATAGATCAAATACCCGCATAAACCCAAATCACAACGAAACTGTATTGAATACAGTTTATGGTTCACTTTCAACCAAGCCCACAATAGTACATCGGATCATAAGCCAACCATTGGTTGGTAATGTTTTGACTGTTATGGGTAAGGTTTTTCAAGATCCGACCATATGGACAACGGGTTGTTAAGAATGTTTACCGCTCCAAAACGCAACTTTTCCCATACGAAATTTGAATGATAACAGCAAAAGGAGCATATCTATTAAGGTGAAGTTGAATCGAAGCCAAACTTCAAATTTTCAAGAGCACAAATCTGGAGAATCGAACACCCGTTTGAGCTGAAAACTTAATCGATTGGTCACCACCAGCTTAAACGGATTTTCGGTTCTCCAGATTCGTGCTCTTGAAAATTTGAGGTTTGGCTTCGATTCATCTTCACCTTAATGTGGAAAATCATTCAATCAGAGAGTTGAAACTATAGTTGGAGTACAGTTTTACAATGACAAGAAACAGTTGTTGATATGGTTCAAATACAATTGTATATTATTGTTTTAATTTAGAAAATTAAAAGGCAATATATGGTTCATCAATAAATGTCCACAGACAAACGAACGTCACACCCTCACTGATGTCCATCGACTACCTTTTTAATGGCCGATTCAAATACATATTTTGATTTGAAAATCAGACTTTTCTATTTCCAGTTCGTGAATTCAGTACTTTTAGGTTGAACTTAAAAGTAAGTGGCCATCAGCTGCATTTAGGTTTCTTTATTTTTAAATGTAAGTTGCAAGTTTTGTTAGTTTTTGAATAGTTATTTCAACGAGAATTGATTTTACACTGCCATATTTAGCGAATTCATTTTGCTTTATCATGAATTAGGGTAAATCGCCAAATGTTGAACGGTTAAGATAGACGTTTTGTGTTACCGTAATCCGGGGTAACATTGATCATGTTTTTGAATATATCTTAAATATTTCGTTTGAAAATGCAAATGTTGCAAATTTGATATTTTTAAAAACAAGTACTGCCACCCATAGCTCGTGACTTTATAGTGTATTTTGTTTTTAGAAAGATTTATGCATGTTTAAAAAATGTTTTGGGCGATTTTTTTATTAAGCTGATTTGGGGTAACATTGATCACCTATGTAAACAACGTTCGGTAATATTGAAAATGTCGTCACTGAGGGATTCCACGGAGGCATGCAAGTCGATTCGTCATTTTCCGATATCAAATCTTCAAGTTGAGTCACGACTAACTTTCCAAAAGGGTTTATGTGAAAATGGTTCAAAAATATTCAAAAAGCTGCACAGCAAAAACGGTTCGTTCGGTTGTTAGACAACTAAAGAAACAAAGTTAGACAACTAAATAAAGATTCCAAAAAAAATACACACAGTAAAAAAAATTTTTTTTTGCATTAAAGAACATCATTTTTGTCACAAAAACTCAAATATCTCAAAACCCTATCGGAATACTAACGTAATTTTTTGAGGGAAAACGGTCCATTATATTAGCTATCTACCATAAAAATTTGGTGATGGTAAGCCAATAAACAAAAAAGTTATGACATTTCAAATATTTCACAAATTTGACACTTAGTGAAATTTTATTTTTTTTTCATTGTTAATTTGTTTTAGGACCGCAGTTTGTTGCTGAATTTTTGTTAAGGGTACCACATGAGGTTAACAAGTTGTTTTCATGATATTTTATTTAATTATTCATAACTATTATAGCATCTATTAAAAAGTTAGATGCGATCCAGTGTTGTGATCTAAAGTCTTGATAGTGTCATATTTTTTATTGTACGTAACTGAAGAAAAATTCTCTCAATAGTGTTGAAACCTTTTGATAAAAGAAACCTATACACTCAAGAAAATGGCTCCCTTGAATTAATGTGGATTTGCACATACGTTGCTTAAATTTCCAAAATCATTAGTTTTATATGCGCCATATACACACTATGATAGTAATAAATACCTACTATTTGCAGCACATATACGCCATTTGAAACGTATTCAAAGTATGTGCAATGTATACATTCTTCTGAAGCACATTGTGTAAAAACATGGCGTCCGTAAAAAGTTTTCGCGGTGGTGATCTAAATAAGCTGCATTTGTTCAGCGATATTTTGTTTGAATTGGAAGGTAATTATGGCTGAAAATCAACTCTATGATATTGTTATAACTTAATCTACTTTTATGCAAAGAATATTACAGTAATAAACGATGACCAGGACGATAACCGACTGATGAACTACCCACCTCACTGCCCACAGAGATGTGATGAGAATAAAGACCAAAACGAGTTGCCTCAATAAGCAATTTTTGGTTCGTCTGCTTCACCTGCTTATTATAATTATTTTTTTTATCATACCGCATATTGAGGCTGTTGTAATATGTCTATTAACCCTCTAATACCCAACCCCGCCTTTAGACGGGGTACACTTTGAAATTTTGTGTATTTTTTCGTAGCTCGCAAATCAAATGATTTTATTTTTGGCTTATACCTTGACTCATAACACGCATATAAGAAAAGTTTTTTATGACTTTTGAAACTTGTTTGTATTTTTAGAAATTGTTTGAAAAATTGCATTCTTATATAACCTACAAATGCCTTGGCTTCATTTAACGTGTAATATAAAAAATCGTACCTTTATATTTTTCTACGATTAAACTATCACAAACGAAGAGCCTGGTGGTATTAAAATCATTTCAAACCTGTTTTTCCGTTAGTTACACGGAAAATAAAATACGCTCCGAAAAAAAATTCAAAATTTAATATTTTTAAAAATACCGTAACAATTTGAATTTTTATTATTGCCAAAAATTAACAACTAGAAAAGGCTTCAAGAAAAAATGAAAAAAGCTAGGGGTGTTCAAAAATAAAAATTATAAAAATCAAAAACCAAAATTTAAAAATTTGCGAATAAAAATTGTGGTGACGAGTGCCTTACATGTGGTGCATCACCTTTATACACACATGCGTCTGCATGTTGGAACCAACGAACGCTCTGCAACGCAGCAGCACAAATCAGTCTTTCGTGCATACTGAAGCTTAACACACGCGGCTACCACAAGTGGCGACGAGGATAAAAAACAAAATTGTGGAACGGGCTTAAATGAGTTGAAAGTTTTAATTAATACATTGACAACTTCTTAAGTTTATGTAAAAATCAATGTTGACAATGATATGTGAAATGTTGACAATGTGGTATGCGAAAAAAAAATGGAATTAATGAATCAAGTGTGTGAATTATGAAAAGGTTTTTTAGTGGAAAAAATGCGGCAGAATGTGAAAGAACAAAACATATATTGAAATTTGTGATACATGATTTTTGGAAAGAAAACAGTTCAGTGAAAAAAAAAACAGAATCAAAGAGAAACGGATCTTAATTTTTGATGATGCTGTATCAAGCAGTGCAGACGGTGACCTTGGTTTTTTTTCGCACGCGCAGAACAAAAGGGAATAAGTGATTGTGCTGTGTGGCTGAAATGAAAAGAAAATCGCGCATGCATTGTGGTGCGGTTTCAACTTCCAGAGTGTACTATTCGTTCGAAATAAAATGCCTCGTTGGATGAAAGCTGATCGTTGGTTGCGTTGTGTGGCATCAAAATTTCTCTAGGCCTAGGCATTAGCTTAGATCTGGCAAAGGTATGGTAAATCATTTAGCATGCTGTACAGCGTAGATCGGCACAAAAAGGTACGTGTTCGCTTAAAATGATTTTTTTTATATTATCTATCCAAGTCATCACTGCAAAGTTGCTCAAGCGTCGCATCGCAGGGTTGGCGGTTCCAACAGTTTAGTGCTGCAACAGTGCATTGAAATTGCCAGTGCCGCTCGAGCACTATAATGAAAAAGTCGCCATCGACCAGCGAGCTTAAAATCGCGCGAAAAATTGTTGAGCAATGTTGATACTTGCACGTGGTTTTATCAACACCTACAATGGCATAGAACTGCTTTGATGTTTCAAACTTATTAGCATTTATGCATTGAAGGATTTAAATGTGCATTACTATGAAAAAAATAAATAAACTGAATAATGATAATGTGAGCTAAAATATACAGAACATTTTGTGTTAAAAACAATGTTCAACATCTGATTAGCGAAGGAAAAAAATCAGGCGGCGCATCAGGAGTAACAGTTCTCAATCATCCGAGATTTTCAAAGGAAAGTTCGACTTTCTCTACAATAAGAAAAGAGAATACCATATCATGTTCAAAGAGAGCATATCATGGGAAAAGATGTAGTGATTCAATTCACTGTAAATGCAGGATGAGCGTTGACTAAATTCGCTGGTGATTTCATATAGAAGTCTCTTAAATTTGCTTTGAAAACTGAATTTATTACAGTACGTATCACAAAAAAAAGGAAATAATTCAGCAAATATAAGAGGTTACAATATATATCGGGTCAAATTGTAAGAGACCACATTCTACACGATTTTTATAGTATAACAGCTAAACGATATGAACCCAATAGATCTGTTCCGCAAGGGAGAGCTACACATTTTTATTAATCACAGTGATTATCTGTTGCAGTGTATTTTGTATTAATATTTTGTTATAAATGAAAGCAAACATCGCAGATAAATACATATTTGTGTTATGGGCGGATAATCCGTATAATCATAGAGCCATTCAACATGATATTAAAAAAAAAAGTTCAATTGAATCAACTTGTGAGAGCGTAAATAGTTTTATTCGATTTTAGACCATATTAACATTTCGTTTATTAGTACCGACGAAAATATGCAGAAACGTTTTCAGCAATCGCGCGATATGGTCTTCACTCAAGATTCACCATATATATTTGTTTTGTTTTCACATATCTATCTTGTGCGTACTACCAAACAGTACACTTAATTACCAGCAAACCTTTTAAAGTACAACTGTTGTCTACAGTGCAGATTTTCTTTAAAATTATGTTTTTGGACGATTCCAAAGTTTGCATGTACCAGAGGTGTGTCCAGTAACTTCTTTTGCAAGTATTCTGTCTTTTGCATGAAGCATGTCACGTTTGTTCATTTTTGCAGGAAAAAAGGTTAGGTACTACCAAAGCAAAGGCGGTGTTCAAGTCTAAGATAGGAACGGAGTTACGAAGATACATCACATTGAGAAGGTTTCTGGGACTGATTTTTTTGGTCGAAGCCTTCAAGTAGTATTACATACTTGCTATACCACTGTATGTAGATGCTGTGGTGCGACGCCTAATAGGTAATAAATACGTTTTGTTATCGGATATCAGACATCTTTGCAA
This sequence comes from Aedes aegypti, assembly GCF_002204515.2. Taxonomy (NCBI): domain Eukaryota; kingdom Metazoa; phylum Arthropoda; class Insecta; order Diptera; family Culicidae; genus Aedes; species Aedes aegypti. The sequence continues at coordinate 149,251,773 of NC_035107.1, read as the reverse complement.
GGATTGCTATACGGGAGCAATCTGTCATGTTGTAATTGGTCAAATATGCAAAGAGGTTATATTTAGCTACAAAACATGAACTTTTGAATGAGCTGTGATTAAATTCACTAGAAGCGTATTGAAACAATAGTTTTGAGCTTATCAACGACAAAATTAAATAGAAAAGGTTATTAAAATCTTAATGTTATTAAATTCACTGAAGGTACATAACATATGATTGAATTTGATAGAAAGCAGTGAGTTTTGATTGAATTTACTGAGAGCACAATGGACGAACGCTAATAAACTCTATGAGAGTGGATAAGAGGACTGTGATATAATTCACTACATAAGGTATTATCGGGTGCAAATAGACGAAAGCACAAAAAAAAGTTGTGATTAAATTCACTGAGAGCGCAATGAAAAAGGAAATAAAGCAGCTGAGCATAAACATGGAAAACCGTGACCAAATTGGTTAGATGCACATGAAAAGTATTGTGATTCAATTCACTTGAAAACATAGAATGAGCTGTGATTTAATTCACTAGTATCACAATCAAAAGAGGAAACGAGCCAGCTGAGCATAAACATGGAGAACAGTGACTGAATGTGCATACATTGAAAGAGTTGTGATTCAATTCACTTAGAAAGCCAGAAAGAGCTGTGATTAAATTCACTGATTGAATGACGGGAAGCTAATTATAAAACGCACTGCATAATCTGAAACTCGGAGAACTAAAGTAATGTCAAAGAGTTTTTTTTTGCCAAAGCTGCCATTCTTATGTCGTGTGGAAGGTGCGATGATACTATATGGCCAGGAAATCAAGGAAATTTCTACAACGACAACATCTGGACCGGCCGGGATTTGAAGTCAAGCACCTTCAGCATGGTTTCGATTTGTAGTTCTGAACGTTACCTTAGGCCAAAGAGGCATAGCATAAAATTTAGATAGAATGATCTAATGATCTAGTTTAGTTTAATTATAAACATGATGATATAAAAAATAAAACAAATAAATAAAATACCATTTCTTAATTATATTTTTGATATTATGTTATGTAAACCTGAGTACATTTTATCAGTATTGCTAGCCACTAATTAAAAAAAACACTTATTTCATGATGTGCCGTGGCAATGTTTTTGCATTAGAATTGCTTAACTCATAAACATACAGCCTTATTAATTTTTTGAATATCAATCTAAACTTAAAAAAAACTAAACTTTTAATCAGTACTCAGGAATGAAAGTCTTTCAATTATATTTATTATAAAATTTTCGAAAAGGAAAATGGCCATCAAAAGTTTTTGTTTTTCCTTGCGACATGTTAGTAGCTGTGATTCAATTCACTGAAAGTACTCTAAGATAGTAGAGTATCAGAATACTAACTCTGAGTTCGAATGAACTAGAGTAAGAAAAGAGTTCATTCACATAATAAACAAATAATAGTATATTGTATGAAAAAAGTGCATTGATGGAAATTACTAAGAGCACTCAAACAATGCACGGAGGTGAATCAACGGGTATGCGTAAGACGTCCCGGAGCCTGCTATACTTGCGTCAGAAGAGGCACTACATTTTCTTCACCTCGGAAACAATAAGTTTCATTGTCCGTGTTCGTGCCATGGTCATAGTTGTAGTCTAAGGTGGCGCCAAGACCTCAGACTCTTCGCTGAGGTTTTCAATTCAAAAGAGATCGTTTGTGCCTGGTTGCAGTGTTCCAAAGGAGGCTTTATTATTATTATTGTTTTTTTCACGAATTATTAGACTTTCATGACGGAATTGAGAAGCCGCCAATAATGTACTTACGGTACATTTTCAAACACCTTTTTCATTTCATTCTTGGTTTCAGTCACTGCCAACTGGTTTTGACATGAGTACACGACCAGCTGGTGAGCCGAGAACAAATAGAAAATAGTAAACACTGACTTAGCCGGAGAAAACTGTCATGAACATCAGGATCCGAAAAAAGACGAAATTCATATCACTGAAGTCCAAGTGAAAAAAAAAAAATCGCAAAAGAACAAAAAACAAAACAAAATTTCTCAGAATTTGAATTGTATTCAAGTGAAACATGTTTGAAGAAGCTGTACTCCACAAATCTGCATAGAAAAGGATTAAATGGAAAATGAATGGATGATGATATTAGTATTACTTGTGGAACATGGTTACTTCTATAAGACAGGTAGGATTATAACTCAAAACAGAGTTGAATATTATCTTAGCAATAACTTGTACTGTAGGACAGAATTTGGCTTTGCTATCGAACAATATCGAACAATAGATATTAGTGTAATAAAATCTTGGAATGTTAAATTACAAAACCAATACTTAATTTCTCAAAGGTTCGAATGTTCTATAAGCATAACAAAGCAATAACCATGCGATTTTAACATGACAATCCTTAATTTGTATAATGTATCGCAAGGAGAACCAATCCAGATCTGTAACAGTTACTTTTAAGTGTAATATAAATTTTAAATTCTCAAAGCAATGTAATATGTTTGAATTAAGTGTAGTAAGAATCTCTTTATGATCAATCAATTCATATCCTTTAAACATGTAATGAAACAGAAAGACTATGATTAAACTTGTATTACCATTGAGGAGAGAAGCAGATTGCTTTAGTTCTGTAAGAATAAAAGGCGATGTTATCTTTTCAACGTTTTATTTCAGAATGGTCTTATTTGTCACTGTCCAAGTCAATGCCTACTTAGCTCTAGAACTATGCACCAAAACCTACTACAAGTTCCTTGATAAATGAAAAGGAAATGAGATCGATAGACTAGGAGTCTTTGAAACAATAACCAAAAAAATAGATGCACTACAATTATTTGAATATAAATCTCGTCATAAGGCAGTTTGCTTGTATGATTGTTAGAATAAAATCATACTTGAGTTGTTAGACATAGACAATAGAAATTTATAATAAAGAAAGGGGGATGTGGTGACGAGTGCCTTACATGTGGTGCATCACCTTTATACACACATGCGTCTGCATGTTGGAACCAACGAACGCTCTGCAACGCAGCAGCACAAATCAGTCTTTCGTGCATACTGAAGCTTAACACACGCGGCTACCACAAAAATAAATAAATGCCCGAAACGTGTTTAAAACGATTTTAGATAACGAAAAATAATACTTAAATCTAAAATAAAAATTTAGGTATTAGAGGGTTAATCTATACAATAAACCTTTCTTCTTTATTTTTGATCATTGTAGAATATTATTGCGGCGCTTATATTAAATCCACATCCAGCGGCGGCGGTTACGCGGCGGTTACTGCGACGGTATATCGACATTTTCAGATAATCACATTACGTGGATTTATCTTGCAGAGCACAATACAAGGAAAACCAAAAACGTTCATTAATATGATTTGTCCAATCAATATACTCCATTGAAGCCGCCCATGTAAAGTATGTGTCTGGGTTATGGATTGGATATGAAAAAATCGTACTTTCAATGGAAATAAAGATTGACGACAATCCATTGATTTCGCACATATCCTTCATATGCAAACCCCCATTGCAAAAATCCATATGGGTTGGCACATGCATCAAATGAGGACATTATCTTGAGTGTAAGAAATCTAATATTGAAGACAAAAGCTACAAAAAAAGTTTTCTATACAGGTATACGACTAGTTTACCTGCAAAAAGTTCACCTCGTAGAGAACAAGGCGGGTCTATACCCAGGTGATCTAGTATACGTAAAGCAGGTCGGTTTTCTCGGCGCTGGTTTTAGCGTTAGCGTTAGCGTTAGCGTAGTTACGGTATACTTCGTAGATTGGATACTAGCAACATTCATGTTTCTTTTTAATAATCTCATCCTGACTACTTTCAAGAACAAGGCAGGGGAGTATACCTTGTTCAAATCATAAACAAGAATACTAAAAGCATGAATATCGCTATTCCCGGCCACGCCCATCTTTACCGTAACTTGGGATAGGGGAAGGAAATGTTGATGAAGCACTTACTTAATGAGAGGCCACCGACTCAGCGACACCCTCATAAGTGCTACGGAGTTGGAGGTTGGGGAAGGTATATTGTCAGGATTCGCCTAGAAAGCTGACGATAGACCATAAATATTTGTTGTTTAAGCGTTTTCAAATTAATCTTTTGAATGCCGGCAATCAAAAGAGAAAACAATAGCTTATTTATAGTATAAATAGTATTTCGCGAAATGCTTGTCGATTGTGCAGTAATATTTTTGCTCAATAACCAGTAAAAAGCAAAACCGATCCCTCCAGGGTCATCGGATTGTATAAAATAACGATACGCGTAAAAAAAATCACGCCTATTGAAAAACTGTACTGGGTGGTACGGTATTTTTAGATAATCAAAAAACGTTCGAAACTAAACACCCTAGGATAACACAGTCGGTTTTTCTGCTCAAAATTCTACGAAAAGCAGAATCGATCCCTCCAGGGTCATCGAGCGGTTGAAAAGCATCCACAACCGATTGTTAGTTGCGTAACACCCGCCCGGATAGAATGCGCAATCTGAGCATAATTATCAAACTCCGAAAATAACATTTTCCGTTCAAGAAACGATCAGAAGTTCCACGACGCGGACAAAAACGATCCGGAAGGCTCACAAAAGAAAAAGTTTCATACTGGAACAAACTCACCGGATTGATTCTCTAAATTTATGTGCTGCCTGTTACTTCCGGATGGTTCGGTGAACTTAGGGCAGCCAAAAACCAACAGTACTGAGGACACAAATCAAACAAATCACTTTTTCATTTTTCACTTTTCACTATTCCATTTCTGAATGTAAAAACTGTCCTGCTTGGGCTTCACGAAGCACTACCCAGCAAGACGCTCCAAAACAGAAAAAAAAACCAAAAAAAAAAAAAATCTCCAGCGACGAAAACACGCGCGAAACCGTGAGCTAAATCTATCCGACGACCCAGACAGTGTCAGTAAATCGTATCCAGAGTGGAAGACTACAAGTGGTAGTCGAAACAGGGATGAGAAAAGTACTGGAGCAAACATTTACCGCCTCTACATTTACATCTTTCTACACGACCATCAAAATCCAAAGCAAACCATGACGGTTCAAAACAAAAAAATGTCACGGCTCTTCAAAAATGTAATCTTCTTCTTCCTAACGTTTTTCAACCCCGAATCGGTTTTCTCGGCGCTGGTTTTCTCCACAAAGTTAAAATCTGATTACACCTGGGTATAGACCCGCCTTGGTAGAGAATAGACTTTGTTAATCATATTTGGGAGAAAGCGAGTAACTTCAACAACATCAAAAACATGATAGGTACATACCATGAACATACTCACGAAAAAGCTAAAAATATACTACCACTATGGTTATAAAAGATTTAATTGTAAAATTTTTCTTCAGTCAAGCAAACGACAACTCAATTTGCATGCCATTTGGAAAGATAGGACTATTACGCACTTGCATCAACCGTTTGTACAAAGAAAATGTGTGTATTTTATCTGAAATTAATTTAATTTAATCGGTGCATCCATGCAACCGTTACAACACGTTACACACAGAAATTGGAGCCGTCAGAAATTTTTCAAATGTAAACAAAAACTTTTATCACATTTCTGGACAAAAAGCGTAGAATTTCTTCGGGTTTCCATTGTCGATCGATTGATTAGACTATGGGCAAGCATATTATGCATCCTGTGTCATGGACTTTATCGCCAAACGATAAAAAAATGCCGGGGGTCCAAAATATATACTTTGAGGGTCCAAAATGTATTGGTGTGTCCAAAATAATGAAAAACAGTGCTTCACAATTCAATTATTTTCGACGTTTTTTGGATCCTACATGACCGTTTGGGAATTTTTATCTCGTAGAGGAAGTTTTTCTCTACATTTTGACATGTTCTTTGACTTGGTTATGCTGTGCAATTAATTAATTGGGACACAAAACTAAAATCACTTCCTTAGGGGGTCCAAAATACGACCGTTACCCTAGTCAGTAAAAACTTAAAAGTGATTTTGTTTATTAAAATCTAACGAGCAACATGAGTAGTCGCTTTCTCAACTGTTGCAGGCCGTTTGCAGAAAAAAAAGTGTTCGAAAGAGCTACGAAATCTCACCGAAAGCACCATAGATAAACTGAAAGCGGCTGGTTATGCTCCTATGTCTACATTTAATACAAATTCACGCATTTGTACGTCCTGCCGTTTAAACGTTGACAAACGGGCAATCTGTACATCATCGGTGGATCAGGTTGCAGGAAGTTCGAAAACAACAACAATTGAGGAATTACTAGATGCACCGACAACAACTGAGGAGTTACCAGAAGTACCAAGTGCAGATAGTCTTGCCACGGTACCATCAGCGACATCTGTTTCAACAAATCAATCAGAAGATGAGTGCATCCAGAAGGTCAACATCGAACGCTTCAACGAAGGGATAGCTGGAATAAAAGTGACTCCGATTAAATGGACGAAGATGGGTTACGTCAATTATCCCGAGAAAAAATACCGTGAAATCAACGAAGCTGTACGAAGAAACCTCTTCAAATTAGGACCTGAGGATGTGGAAAATACAGACTACGATGAGGTAATTATGAATATGAAGGAAAGGTTCTCGAATCTAGCCACGACAAGGAAAGAAAAATTATTGATTTTGTCGATGCTGCCAAGCTCGTGGTCTATTCAAGACGCCATTGATGAGTTCAAAACCAATAGAATACAGCAAAAGAGGCAAAACAATCCAAAAATAACTGTCTTGCAACCAAAAATGCTAGGTCGAGTACTTCATTAACAGATGAGACAAAAGAAAAAATAATTATATATTTTGAAGACGATGAAGTAAGTAGAGCTATGCCTGGCCAAAAAGATTATGTATCTGTAAAAAAAGATGGAAAGCGTCAAGCAATCCAAAAACGATTAATGATGACTACTTTGAAAGAAGTAGTACACGCTTCAAGGAAATTAACGAAAATATTAAGGTAGGTTTTTCCTCATTTGCAAGCCTTCGTCCAAGGCAATGCAAGCTTCTATCCAATTCAGGAACACATAATGTTTGTGTGTGCACAACACACGAAAATATTAACCTAATCTTACATAGTTTGAAAAGAATCAATTTATCAAAGGATATTAAAATGTTAACTGGTAGTCTTTTGTGTGAAAATACAACATCAAATTGCTATCTACGATCTTGTTCGGATTGTCCAGATTCTTCATCATTGGAAAATACTTTATTCGCTGAGTTTGAAGAAAATTATATTGATCAGTTATCATTTGAGCAATGGGTGACCACGGATAGGTGTGACCTACACGGAGAAAATGCAAAATACTAATTAGATTGCTATTTATTATTTGTGTTTCATTTAAGGTGTTTATTATATACAAATTATATTAATTATGCATTTCCAATATATTTTTTATACTAGACGATGCATATTTGGAAATTATTTTTTGTCATGCATTTGTGTTGCTTGTTGCTACACTTGGGACTTCGATTTTTTTTTGTTTCAGTTTCGGTATACCAAGATGGCCGGAGGAACAATTTTCCTGTGTGGTTGTGAATATTAAGTTTTTCTCCTTGATCGGGCAGTTGGAAGTAAATTAAAATAGCCGTGATTGAAGTAATTCAGTCCTGCGGTAGTGACCAAAACGTATTAGAAACGCCGGAAACATTTTTCGCCGTCCGGAATGGCGATTTATTGACCGACCCTAAAAGTAAGATTCCTCCAGGAGGACGATGAGATTAAAAGCGATGAAAAGGCCGACGTATGGTAAGTTAGATTGTATGTTTACTCATGAATTGTGGTTGAATGTTTTCAATCGGTTACAGGATAGTTTCCACCCAGCATCCGGCAAAATTCCCATGAGGCAGGGGATCTTAAAATGGACACCAAACAAGATGAACCATACGCTAGAACAAAGGAGTCCGGGAACACGATGGGAAGATGAGTATGAGAGTGTACATTTCAAATTAGTATTATCCAAAGTGAATAACATGTTATTTTAATGACGAACATGATGATAAAATAAATAAATGGGATATAGTTTGTTTTATTCTATTCGTATTGAATTTTCAGTTCATCTTCACATATATTTGATTCAGATTTTTTTGTAAACAAAAGAATAACGGCGGTATAGAAATAGGAGCGTGATAAGCATTACGATTATTAAACGATTTTTATACTATGCAATCATATTCCAGAAATATGCATTCCAAGGGGTGAATAGACCGAATATGGTTTTAGAATGGTATTTATGCCAACTAGTATTTTATTTTCTTAGCGTGTAGAAACTATTGTAAAACCTGTAGATGAGTTTGTGTCATATTTTTGCTTGAAATTAGAAAGTTTAATTCCTCACGACTTTATTAAAACAGAGCAATCCCGCTTTTTAAAAATTACGAAAAATACATTACAAGATGGTGAATTTTTAGTCATTTGTGATTTTTCTGAAAACTATAGCTTTGTATTGCAAGATGAAGTGCAGTCCCATCACTGGAACGTACAACAAGCTACAATTCATCCATTCGTTATTTATTTCAATGGAAGTACGCAAATTGAACATTTTAGTTTTATTGTAATTTCCGAAGATTTAAGACACGACTCAGTATCTGTAAATTTGTTCATTGCCAAAATGATTAACTTTTTACGCGTTGATAAGGATAAAGAAATCAGAAAGATATATTTCATGTCTGATGGAGCAGCATCGCAGTACAAAAACCGTAAGAATTTTTCGAGCCTATGTCAATTTAAAGCAAAGTACGGAATTGATGCAGAATGGCATTTCTTTGCTACGTCACATGGCAAAGGTCCTTGTGATGCTATTGGAGGAACCATAAAGCGCATGGCCACAATAGCAAGTTTAGCCAAAGAACGTGAGCATCCAATTAAAACTGCAAAAGAACTATTTGATTGGGCGAATCGCAGAAAAGAAGAAGATTTAACAAAATTATCATTTTGTTTTACTACTACTGAAGAGTACGAATTAACGGCATCAGAGCTCAGCGAGCAATATAATAACGCGAAAACGATCCAAGGAACCCAAAAATTTCACTGTTTCATTCCATTGTCAGAAAATAAAATTAAAGCAAAACTATACTCGAACTGTACTGATAATGATGCAAAAGTGTTCGATATTGTAAAAAAATTGAATAACAATAAATAAATAAATAAGTATTAATAAAATGTTTTCATGATCTCATAACGCATACCCAAATCCAAAACTTCTAAAGTTTATATATAACATTTAGAAACTCATCGATCATACTCTAAAAAAAAATATCCTGGTAAAAAAAAAAATATTTTCGTGTAATCTGTTAATTCATTTTAATTTATACATATATACATATACATATAATATTTATACATATACATAATATTTATACATATAATATACATAATACTAATGAATACATGAAAACGACTCGTTTAATTCACGCAAGGCCCTTAACAATAAAATCAGCAACAAACTGCGGTTCCCGTAATAATTTAAACTGAAAAAAAAATTTTTTTTCTACTAAACGTGAAAATTGTGACATGTTTGAAATGTCATAACTTTTTTGTTTATTGGTTTACCATCACCACATCACATTTTTATTGTAGATAGCTAATATAATGGACCGTTTTCCCTCAAAAAATTACGTTGGTATTCCGATAGGGTTTTGAGATATTTGAGTTTTTGTGTCAGAAATTATGTTTTTTAATGCAAAAAAAATTTTTTTTTACTGTGTGTATTTTTTTTGGAATCTTTATTTAGTTGTCTAACTTTGTTTCTTTAGTTGTCTAACAATCGAACGAACCGTTTTTGCTGTGCAGCTTTTTGAATATTTTTGAACCATTTTCACATACACCCTTTTGAAAAGTTAGTCGTGACTCAACTTGAAGATTCGATATCGGAAAATGACGATTTAGATGGAACTGAAAAACTGTGCAAAGTTTCAGCTCAATAGAAAAAAATGAATTAAAAAATTTACCAAATTTTGGTGCTGTTGCTTGGAATCACTCCACTTACTTAAATCATGGCTCCTGAAGCCGAATATGAAAGTCAAACGCTTACAAGTCATTTACTTTTTGAGTTATTTTAAAATTAAAAACACCTCGAACCAGGAAATACACCTAAAGGTAGGCAATTTCCTAAGGGAATTTTACATTCTTAACAGTAATTCGGTAATGTTGCCTAATTTAGCACACTTTTGAAAGTTTTAACAACGGAATCGTTTTCGGCGATGCCATTTTCAGTAAGAAACGCATTTCCATTGCTCATATCGTTTGCAGAACTTATGTGTGACATGAATCTTCGGTAGTGTCATCCTTAACCATCAAAATTATTGTTTCGAAAAGTTGCCAAATTCACGCATAAGGTAAACGCAATCTTCGCAAAAATCTTCACTTCTATTAGCTCATGAATATGAGAAAGAGAAGCACCACTCATGTTTTGGAAATGTTCCATCAATAAATGATAATACCAACTTTTTACGAGATGAGTCATTCCGATCAATTTTACCCCCATGATCAATGATACCCCGGATTACGGTATTTGATTTTAATGGAAATTCTGATAGAAAGGTTGCTAAAAGAGCATTCTACACCGTAGGCGATTGTTTAACATTATTCCTGTTACATTTTTGGTACTGTAATGTCCATTTTGAAATGAAAAATATATATTTAAAAAAATATTTCTATACCCAATTGTTGAACACATACATAACCCATCTTATCCTAATGTTGAACTATTACGGCGCTCATTTTAAATCCACATCCAGCGGCGGCGGTAACGCGCAGAATTGCAACGTCAAAACTAAAGTAGGCTTGGATTTTTTCGTTCTTCAAGGACGCAAATGTTTCAAATTTGCTAAATCTGGATTTATCTTGCAGAGCACAATATTGTCGCTAAATGGTGACCGCTTTACTCCCGCGTTCATTCAACTTGCAAGTTCGCGTTCCTCGTCGGTTGTGAGGACAGGGTAAGGTCCGCGAAGCACTTTCCCTGACCACTCTGGGCTGAGACGGAAGTGAATCGTCCCCTTCGGCACTCCATAGACTTTAGCGGCTTCTCCTAATGTACATTACCTTCGACATTACAGCATCAATCGCGAGATTGAGGTTATACTCTGGATTTTTTTTTGTTGGGGGATTAAACCTACTGCGTCCATTATTTAGAACTATTGTACTCCGGATAAATCGGCAGCCGATGCGTAATTTCCATCATGATGTAAACAAACAAACGGTGATGACATTGATGCCATAGTGAAGATAGTGAAATTCGAAAAAGATTCAGGGTATAGCCAGGGATACAATTAATCATACTTTACTGAATCGCGTTTTTCATCATTGCAACAGACACCATTATAGGATTTTTTTTAATAATAATTATTCAACAGATATTTAAAGCAATAAACAATACTATATTGTGTAATGCAATATTTCATTTCAATATAGGTGTTTGCTACGTAAATAAAAAATCTGGCAATACTGTTGATGAATCCAAGACTGTCATGTTATGATAGTGTTCAACAAATGGAAAATGTACGTGAAACGAAAGTGCAATTGAAAATGTTTTTATGTTTTTAATAGGTACGAGTAAATTGTACGGATGTTTAGAAAATAACTAAAGTAGACTTTTACCAGGTCCGTCTAACTCGAGCTCAGATTGGGTACCACTTCTAGTACTGCATTTGGTCCCTCGGTAGTGCAAAAGGTACCCAAGTTTGACAGATCGCAGTCCACTTTTCACGGCATTCTAGATTACCTTATGAGCCATAAAATTTTGGGCAACTGCAAGGCACATGGAGGTCTTTAATTTGTCTTTGCTTTTACTAATATCGTGAATAGGTGCTTAACCCAATATACGCAGTATGTTTTACTACACAGCTTATTTCATAGCAGCCCCAGCTTAAGTTTTTTCTAAGAAAATTGAAATTTTCGTTTCACCTACCTATAAAAATTTGCAATAAATATTTCGTTTAAGAAATTAATGTGCTAATTAAATTTATTTACAGCTAACTTACAAAATAATCTGTATAATTTATTGAAACTGTTTGAAAATGGTTCAATTTCCTGTTTTAACATGGTTTCTACAGATCGTTCAACATTTGGGTAGCGTTCAACAATTAGCGAATTACCCTACAGAAATCAAGAGATGGTTGAAAAAATTACTTTTATTCGTCATCAATATAACTATGAAACATGGTAGTTTTGACTGATTCAGTCTTGCGTTGCCGCCATGGTAAAAATAACGACACGAAGTGTTCGAAAAGAATGCATTGCGTAGTCTGCACAAATCAGTGTAGTTGTGTGTTGGCGAACTGCTATTGATTTTTAGTATTTACAGTCATCTCTTTTACTCGATATTCAAGGGACCATCGAGTTACAGAACACAAAACCAATGCAACTGGGATCCAAGGGACCATCGAGTTAGCCATGAAAACCAACTTTAACTATGGTTCTCTAACTCGATATCGAGATACGAAATATCGAGTAAGGGAGAGTTAACTGTATATCCTTTTTTAATAGTGAAAACAACATGGAGTAAATATGATTTTGATCAAAATAAATTCATCTGACCGTTGTGCACTACCCAAGAATTGAAACAATGAAGCTATAGCTATAGCTCGTTGTTTCTGAGCAAGTGAATGAATAAACATCCAAACCAACATCACTGGTAGATAGATAATGGTCCTTTCTTCACCATAGAGTTGTTAAACAACGTGGATTTACAAAAAATTCAAATGCTCAGAAACAATGAGCTACACACATGGTCACCAATGGCTTTTAGGGCGAGATCACGAGTTATGCGAGAATTGGGTCCTAAAATTTGTAATAAAATCTTGTTTTTATTTATTAACACGAAAAAGCATGTTACTGTAATTACTTTAGCAATTTTTCCCGCTCAAATAATGGCTATATCATGTTTAAACTTTAATTTTAAAATTTGGTCCATAAATGAACCTTGACACTTTTGATCATGTTTGACGTTCGCTTAGTCGACAAAAACACCACAGGGGTTTTAGTTCGACCACTGGGGTTGTTCCTATCTGACATTTCGTAAGGGACACGGAAAACAAAATACACCCAAAATTTGAGTTTAAGCCAAAGGATGTGACAAAATCTAATAAAAATGTTTTTGGGCTTAAACTAACGGAAAACATTAGAAAATTGAGTAAACATGTGTTTTTGGCCTAAACTTAAGCGTTTGGCACTAAAATTGGGACAGGGCTTTAGGACCCTTCGGGCCCTTGTTCTTCGGGTCCATAAACTTTACGTTTGCAATAGTGTAGTTTTACAGGTTTTTACCGCTTTATTTTTTGCGTGTGATTTCACAATGAAATTAATTTCAGTGTGTTATTTCAGTTTCTTCAATCGAGGCATTTTCAAATGTACGACTAGTTTTTCAATTTTGGTTGGCAGCTCTGAATTATTTCTTTTTTTTTCAATCCGCGGTGTAAAACGTCAAAAAGTTCTTTCTTGCTAGAAATTCCGAGCAGACAAAATGGGTTTCGCTGATCTCTGGTATTCGCATCCCCGTAAATATGGACAAGGTTCCCGATTCTGGTAAGTATTGGTGTAAAATTGCACGATAATGGACGGTGTGCTGAATTTTGACGAAGGAAGCTCCAAGATCGGCTTTCTATTCACGAAAACATTCAGCACATGTGTACTCGACGCCATGACGTCAGGGTTCGCTTAAAATTAATATTTTCCTTCATATTTTCACAGCCGGGCTTGCTCCAACAATCATGGTATGATCCGGAAGTACGGTCTCAACATTTGCCGTCAGTGCTTCAGGGAATACGCCAAGGATATTGGCTTCCGGAAGGTAAGTGAAACATTTGTAATGCAGTAAATACAGGATTTGAACCTAACCTCAATTTTGTTTTGTTTCTAGCTGGATTAAATTCCCTCGACGTTTTCTCTTGCGGTTCGGTTTATTCATCACCTTTGCCCGAAAAGATGGCCGGGAATGGTTCTGTTGATGTTCCGATTATTGTACGGTGTCATTGCTGATGAATAAAATTGACTGACAAAAAATGTAAGTACCTGATGTGACTATTTCATCCGAAACATCCGTAGTGATCGTGATGATCCAGAGGAACCAATAAGGGACATTCGAGAATTACGTCCATTTTTTGGGGCGGCTGAGCGGCCAGATTGTGTTTTGTTTAATGATCAACAATCGGTAGATACCGGTAGGCTTATTAAACTGAATACAAAGTTTTGGACATAATCAAGGTACTGGTAGCAGGTTTCTCTTCAAAGACTTGGTGTCTATTTTAATGCAAGTCTCTAAATTGTTTCTATTTCACTAAGGAAATTCAGTGAATTCGGATTCGAAATAGGTACATAGCCATGAAGTTTCCATAGGGCTTACTGTAAACAATTGCAAAAATGCCCGTATTTCCTTTAAAGATTTATCCACAAATACTAGTTATTACTTAAGCAAATCTTCCGAAGAATTCCGAAATTCCTAAGATTTTGAAGAAATTTGTTAAAGGCTATTCCAGAAACCCAAGAATTCTTTAAAGATTTCCTACGTCGTCATGAATTCATCTACGATTTAAATCGTTTGTTATTGAGGAATTTAATAAATTTATCTAGAATTTTCTCCAACACGAATTACTCACGTAGATCTTTCAAAAAAATCTCGAGTGAATTTCTTTGCATCGCAAATGAATTGATCAACATATCATTTGAGATTTCACACCAGCAATTATTCCGACAATTTTTGTTTCAATCATTATCTTACAAATTAATCTGGACATACCTCCAATACTTCTCAGAAGTATCGAGTTTTTCAGTGATCCTCGTAAGAGTTCTTTAGAAGTTTCATTAGGGATTACAATTAGATTTCTTATAGCAATACTTTCAGGATTTTTTCATGGATTTCTCCAATAATGTCTTAGAAATTGTCATTGATAATTCTTTGAAAAAATCCTGGGTAGTTTATTTAAAGATTTCCTTGCAAAGTTTCCTAAAAAAATATGCTGGGCTGAAGAAATTATAGAAAGAATCGCCGGAGTTACTTCTAAAGGTATCATTAGAAACTTTAAAATCTGAACGACAATTCTGGAGGAAATCCTAAGAAATCAGTGGGAACTTCTCTGCACAAATTGTTGCTAGAGTTATTGAAAATGTCCTACTCAAATATCTTGGACGAACCTCCTAGCAAAATCGATTAAAGAATCACTAAATCCAGTATTGTGTTGAAAAAAATTGTGACAGAATCTTTAGAGGAATTCTTGAAGAAATTCATGGCGGGGTGTTTGGTGTATTTCTGGAATTATCCTCAAAAAATTCCTAATTGTCCAAAGAAACAACAACTGAACCAATTGCGGAAAAGCCTATATAAGATATGATGAAATTGCTGGAAAAAAAAATCTTAGAACAATATACGAACAGTTAATCAGTGCCGGACTTGGGCGCCAGGGGGCTTAGATCTGATCTCATAAAGGGGGGCCCTTAATTCAAAATTCAACACGTTTTGGGATTCCACAAACTAACGTATTAAATTTGATTTTCCAATAAGATGTTGAAAAAAATGTGAGAAACTTCAAAGCCGGTTTTCTGCAAAGTACCGTAAGGAGGCCATTCTGTCAAAAATCGGTTTTTCGATATTTTTCGCAACTGCTCTGAAAACAACCCCGCTGGCTTCGACGAGAAGGGCGGATGTGACGGCAATTCCGGCGGCGACGGAAGATTTCAGTTTCCACCGAAGACGTAGTATTGGGTAAGCTATTTGAAATCGTTGGGAGGACTGAATATGCGACGGAGACTGATGAAATGGACTCAGACGGAAGTTATACGGCCGTTGATTAATTCGTCAACAAATGCAAATCCCTGGGCTTGAGATTATATTTTCCAGAAAGCGATGAATTTTGATAATTGATCGCTGTTGTTAGTAGTTTTAATTAGATGTTGGGTGAATTTCAAAGCAATGGCAACCTTTTTATTACAAAATTTAGATTTTATCTTCTGATCTAAAGATTCTGGTTAAACTACTGTACTATGCAGTTGAGCTGCACTAGGCTATCACTTATTAAAATTACTTTCACTTCGGGAAAATATAATTTCAAGCTGGCGAGAAGATTACGAATAGGGGGGTCTGTAGCCTTGAGGTTACGCTTGCGCTTCATAAGCGGAAGGTCATGGGTTCGATTCCCAGCCCCTCCACAAAAAAACCCGTCCAGCCACCAGAAGACGCCTCACGGAGGACCGTGCTTTGGGAAGCACGTCCATCCTCCGTCAGTATCAGATGGTGACTGAGACAAACTGACCCTCTTCGCAGGCAGCTAGCCTCACTAACAGCAGAGCTCTCTCTTACCTGCTCGGTGTGAGAGTAAAAGAGTAGGAGAGAGTGAAACTAGATGTAAATATAGATAAGTTAAAAATAGATCTGTATCGGTAAAGAAGCTACAAGATCAACTGAGTCCGGCACAGTGGTGGCCACGAGCACGGAGTGCCCTTGAAAAAAAAAAAAAAGAAGAAGATTACGAACTGAGGGTGGGCTAGGCAGGGCTGGTAGTGGGTCACTTTTTAGTAACTTAGTCACTTTTTTCGACCTGGTCACTAAAAAGTCACTATTTCCAACAAAAAAGACACTAAAGTCACTTTTTTCAGAAAAATGGTCACTAAAGTCACTATTTTTGCGATCTGATGATAATAAAATTGCAGGCTGTTTTAGCTTTTTAAATACAAACAGCAAGAAAGGGATGGTACACAAATTATGTCACGCTAAATTTCAACTTTTTCGATCCCCTCCCCCCCTTTGTCACGTTTTTTGTATGAGTCCTTCGAAAATTTTGTAAGGCTTGTCACGCTTGACTTGACCACCCCCCCTTGGAGCGTGACGTAATTTGTGCATGACCCCAAATGGATATTTCTTATTATAAAGACAACTATAGTGTGATTTGGAAATCGAAGTGTCAAAGTGGCTTTTTTCTGGAAGAATTCAGATGAATTATCCGTAGACATTTCCAAAGGAAAGTGTAAAAATATTTTGGGAAAAGTTTTGGATAAGATTCTGACAAAACTTTGAAAGCAACTTTAGGATGAACTTTTTGGCCTAAATATTTTAATACATTTTGGCGAAAACCAGGACCAATATCTGCTGAATAAATTATCAGTGAACTTTCTGCATTAATCTACAGCTATAGAAGGTATCCTAAACCTATCTTATTAAAGAACATTATCAAAATTCCTCCGGAAGATAAACATTGAGAAGAACAACCAAAAAAATCAAAAAGTTTGTCAGAAACTCGTCCAGGACGACCAGGGGCAAGTACCGGTTTGATTCATATTACGGACACTTAAGGCTTCAGTGAAGTACAACTAATCGAAACACATATAAATTTGATTGTTCTGTACAACATTTTAGCGTAATCAGGCCTTGCAAACACTTGAGTTTTGAATGGGGGGTGAAGATTTGGATTCCACATCTTCGATTCACTGTAATCAATAAAATAGTTCGGCCTTTTCATGATTTTTATTCAGGGCACAACCACATTTTTGCTTCATATTCCGGACAGCTCTTGAAAAACATAATTGTTTGACTGATATCAGTGGCTGTTTCCTCACGACAAATTCACTTGTTCATGAATTTCAGCAATAAATATGCGATTTCAATCGTTTGTCATTTTCATATCAGACAAAACGTAAGGTTACGAGTCGCTAATGAGTTTTATAATTGTTTTCAATAATATATTTATCGCGTGAGCAAATGAACAGATCTACAAGTTATTCAACAATGCTAGGACGAAAGCAAGATCCTCCTCTTTCTCCCAGTGGTGATAGTTTTAATCTTAGTCTCAAAAACAACGAGTTACACACTTGGTTACCAACGGCTTTTAGGGCGAAATCACAAGTTATGCGAGATTTATTGAAACGTTCAGTTGAAATATAGATACTTTAAGTTTACGCATAGAATTTTTTTTTAATTCCTAATGCACACCAGTCTCATTTGTCTAGACTTCGTCAACAATTCTAGAATGCCTAGAATTGTTTATTTGGAAGGAAAGTTTAATTTTACGGAAATTTCACCACAAATTTAGCCTGAGTTTCTTTTTTTTGAATTTTCAATTCTGTCAGGTTTTTTGTTTTGTTTTTCAGAATGTTCTGTTATTCATTAAAGATTTTCACCACAATTTTGTCTACAACCAACAATTTTCCTTCGATTTATTCCACTGTTTAGTTTAGTTTGTATCTATATTTCAAACTTTTCAAAGAATTTTTGCCAGTTAGCTCCTCATGAACAGGAATTATACTAAAAATTCTATCACGAGTTTGTTTTCCGGAGTTCGTGTCTGTGATGTTTTTTGTTTTATTTTTCATTTGATTGAAATCTGAAACATAAAGCAGTAACTTATATCAAGTTAATATTCGTCTCGTGAAAAAATACGATAGGTTAAATCTTCAATTCGCCATCTTTTCGACAACTTATGGCAATCAACTTTTATAGTGAACAGGATAAATGTTAAGAAATATTTCAAATTAATGGAGTTCTCTACATTCTAAATTCACCCAATATGTAGATTGGTTAATATACACATAGAATATATTTTCATTTCTGGTCATTTTATGGCTAATATTTGTTGTTTTGAAGTCACTTTTAGGTCACTTTTTGGTCACTATTTTCATCATTTTGGTCACTAAAGTCACTATTATTTTGCTGCCTGACTGCTACCAGCCCTGGTTAGGAGCACAATCAGACCCTCGAATGTGCAATGTGGGGTAGTAATTGGGAATGCCATTGACGGTTTGTAATCTTCTACGAGGTTTTCGAAACCCAACAGGGCGCGTGCACCGGGTTGCGGATAGGAGCAAAGGGAGAACAATAGCATCTACTTAAAATAATAGAGCAAAAAGCCGTTCCGTATTCTTTACAGTCTAACTGGGAAGGCTACTCGCTCGGTCAAACTCAGGCCCATGGCACGAGACGACTTTTAGCGTAGTCAACATCTCCATGTGTTTACTCATTTTCGGGTAATTTGAATCGAGAGTGCAATCAGAATCCCTCCCCTTGGTTATGCGACCTTGCCGCGATGGGAGGGCATAATCCATTAGCCCATATGATGGAAACCAAAGGCGTAACCTGTAGTGGTGGTATCACATTTTGGCACTTTTTGCTTAAAGCCGCGTCATAATTCATATGGCATAGACGCAATAATATCTCGGATGTGATCCAACGGACATTCTGCGTCATTGATAGAATTGATGCCCATTTCAAATAATTAATCTATTCAAAGTAGACATTAATACTATTGGTGACGTTCAGTTTGCCTTTTGCTAACCAGAATGATCCGTAGCCACTCTTACTCTTACTATTAGCTAGCTAGATACATCGTTATCATATACGACGTAGGGAATACATAGGAACTCTTAGGAAAATGACTAGTAGATTCACTGAGTAGAAATAAGTGGCGACAATCTTATTTTAATATGGTTTTTACATTGCCATAATAAGAAATACCTCTTTTGTAACAGCGATATAAATAATCTAATTCCAGCTTCATTTTCGCAAAATGTACAAGTAGAAAGTAGGCGTTGTGAAGCATTGCATTTGCCACCGAAAAGTGAATCATGTAGGAGACTGTAATAGAAGCCTAAGGTAACTTTACTTTTCAATATTCACTATAAAATGACTGTGGAAAGTAAGACGCTGAGATCGATCATTAGGGTACACTTGCTAGTTTCGAAAAATTGTTGAACAGACAAGGAAAGCGACTTTTTTCTTCAAGGATATATGAACGTAATGACCAATAAATACTTTTAACAACAACAAATTAAATTAACTAGTACTACTACTAAACAGCCTAATTTTGTTAAAACTTGACGACAATTGACATTTAAGACTCTAATCTAACGTAAAAGACAGGAGTAATCAGAATAGCACTTGAATGACAAATTATTCAAAACCATTTCGACTAAACAGTATTAGTAATGACACTACTACACTACTATTTCAAACAAATTCTGATGGAGCTGCTGATTTTCACAATGCTTCCTTTTCTCAGAAGCAAGGGAATATGGGTACTTTTCAAAAACTACCACGTCACAATACTAATAAAAAACAGTGTTCATGTGGGCGCCATTGCCTAGTCCGTCTGAGTATTGGTCCTGGTAGAGGGGAAACTTGGCAAAAGCCAGACCGAGGGTTCAGCCTTGACAAGTTAAGCTGTCAGGCAGCTCCAACTGAATACCACAAAAAAAAAAAAAAATGAATCGAGAGTGCAATCAGAATGCGATGTTTTGTTTAATGTTTATGATCCATACTCGAGCAAGTGTCGCAATCAAATCACTGATTGCTTGCTTGGAGGCTTGCAAGATGCCTTTTAATGTTTGCTTTCCTTCCAAAATCATCGAAATGTTGAATGTGCTTTAACTTTTTGGCACATTATTAGCTGATTTTACAATATCAAAAATTGATAAACAAACCATAGCAAACAATCAAACAAAACAATGGTCTTTATTTTCACAGTTCTTACAACTGACAGTGGGCGATATTCACTTATCGCCCGAGACATCCTGGCTACGAAGAACACTGTGTATCGATATATGGTTGTCATGGGCCTGGTCAAACTACATCCTCCGTGACTTTCATCAATCCCCCAGAGATTTATAACATCCGGGGATCCATTCCAGAGCAGCGGAAATTTCAACACAAATATCATTTTTTTTACTTGACACAATGTATTATTCATATAGTTATGTAAGAGATAATGAATAAATGTTATGCTCTTTGTATATTTCTTCTCATTTTATGAATAACATAATACATTTATTTCCAAAAATATTATTTCCTGAAGTGAGTGACATCTACTCACTTTCGCAAATTTCAGATTAAACGAAGTGAGTAAGTGTTACTCCCATATTAACATTTGACAATGTTACTCTAAAGTGAGTAACGATGGTGTTACTCACTTTTGAGCAGTTCCACTTTGTTCCGAAGTGAGTCGAAATCTACTCACTTTTGAGTAGATCTGAACGAGCGTGAATGAAATTTTGACAGGAGGTGGTGTCGTAACGCGTGATAGTAACAGTAATATCATCAGTGTTGCCGTTTCGTAAAATGGACTATCGCTGCAATACTATCGAAGTGCAATTAGGCTCTTATGATTACGAACGCTAGAAATACTTCGTGATAAGAAACGATTAGCTGTGCGCGTATAGATACAATTCACGGCGTTCAAGTGCGATTATTTAACAAGAGTCATTGACTCCTTTTCATTAGTTTTAATAGTTCGTTTATTAGTCAGTTTGCTGATTTTGCAGTAGAAGTAGTAGAAGAAAAAGTGAAAGATGCAAAAAATTGTTGTATTTGGAGGCACCGGTATGACCGGTCAATGTGCTGTGCAATATGCGCTTGATAAGGGTGATTATGCATTTTTCTTCGCAAATAAATGAATAGGTATGCTAATTCTCATCATTATTTGTTATGTAGGCCTCAAGGTTCGCCTTATGGTGCGAAATGAAGCAACAGTTCCAGAATCTTTTAAGAATCAAGTGGAACTAGTGAAGGGTGATGTAGTCAATGCAGAGGATGTAGTCAAAGCGATTAGCGACCAGGAACTCGTATGCGTTGTATTGGGGACAAGAAATGACCTGAAACCGACCACAATGATGTCGACTGGGATCCAGAATATTGTAGATGCTATGAAGGCTGCACATCTCAAAAAAGTATCTGTATGTTTGTCATCCTTCCTGTTTTTCGATGCGGACAAGGTGCCAAAGATGTTCACTGAGTTGAATGCTGACCATAAACGGATGCTGGATGTACTGAAGGCTTCCGATTTGGAGTATCGTGCAATTCTTCCTCCACATATCGCTGGTAAGTTTATTATGCAATGCGGAAAATCATGGGTTGGGGTTGAAACTGTGATTCAGAACGGGTTTCGCCAGTTCCAACCTAGGTTCAAAAACGAGTTTGACAATAGACATTTGACATAACTAATCAAATTATTTAGCTGGTATTCTGCACAATGGTCATTAGGCATAACATAAAGAACAAACTATTAGAGCAGGCCTGCCCAACGTACGGCCCGCCGCTTCATTTTGTACGGCCCGCGAAGAGCTCTGAGATCTTCCTCATAACTGGCCCTTTTACTGCTCTACCAGCTTGATATTAGAACATTTCAGGACTAATTGTTACAATTTTAGATTCTTTTATTTTGAAGATTCTTCACATTAGTTCATTGAACCTTCTAAATTTACTTGGTGTTAATGATTTAAAAAGCTTCTGTTAACAAATAATGATTTTTTATGAGAAGTAAACACAAGAAATCTTGTTAATAACTTTCTTAACAATCAAGAAACAAAACTGATTTTATATCAAGTGCCAACAAACATTGTCAATCAAAGTTTATGACCGAACCGAATCTCACTATATCAGAATCACTATATCACTACATCTTGAGCATAGAAAATTATATCAAATATTAGTCGAATTAATAGGCTATAAAATCATATACAGAATTCACACATAAATTTCAAAGAAAACTCAGGCACGATTCTTACAAAAACGGTAGAGCAAGATTTTATTTGAAATCCCTGGAGGATTACAAAATATTCTAGCCATGATTATCAGCGAATATGGGACATTATTTTTAGAAAGGTAAATGAATTTCTTACAGAATTCTGAGCAGAGCAGACTTCTTCAGTTTATAGAACGAAATTTTAAAATGTGTATATGGTTGGGTTCTGACGAAGTGCTGAGAACATTTTTCACAGAATCCAATGCTTTATTCTTGCAAATGTAGGGAATTGTTTCTAAAAAACAAGAAGGAATTCTCAAATAATATTAGATTAGAATCTGACAAAATCCTTTGAAAAGTGTGATTGAATTCTGAGAATGATTGTATAAAATCCTGGACAACATAATTACAGGGTTCAGGGCAAATTTTTCAAAAGAATCCTTGGTTGGATTCTGCCGTAATCAGGAGCAGAATTCTCACAAAATTTAGGGCAAGATTATCTCGTCTATTTGTAATATTTTCAAAAGAATTGTTATCACTTTTATTTGATTTTATTAACAAATTTTGAAATTGCTGTATTAAAGGTGGGGATTGCTCATCAAACCTTCCGGTCCGCCTCATAGTTACGTACTATTTGGTGCTGGGTGTAGTTCTTGTTTTTCCAGCTGTATTGAAAAGCATGAGCCATAGTCTTTGGCATACAATCGGATCTATCTTTAGCAGAAAAGAACCGAAATGTCTATCGACGACCGGTGATTGCTAGCAGATATAGTGGAGAGCTTGTCTTGAAACGTTCATCGCTTCAAGCTAGTTGAAAAACTGAATACACTGATTGCCTGTCGATCAGAGCCGAACTAGGCATAGATCGTATACATACATCTGAATCTACATGTCTCCGATGTATTACATCGTTCCAGGTGGGAGTTATCTGATATGTGAATATGGTACCATAACAGAATTTTCCATCTGAACGAAGTGATAAATCATAATATTCCGCAAACTGTATCACACATCTACAGAATGTATTGCGTGAAGTTAAGACACAGCAGAGTATTGGGTACATAGGACCAAGTCCCTGCCGGGTGGCGCGAAACTGATGAGCGATAGACAATAGAATCAACAACACTGCCATAAGGGATAGTAAGCATGTGACTATTGTCGAAACTTTGATTAGGAGGCAAATCAACATCCCAAGATCAAATTTTTGTTACAACCCAATGTAGGTATTATTAAATTAGGCTGTAGAAAATGATAAATATCTGATCACTTAGGAACCTTGCAACAGGTAATAAATGCTCGTAATCTGTTTTCTTCGAATACACATGTATAAATTGTTAAAATTGCCGAATCATACGCGGAATTTATTAAACGGATCATGAAATTAGGACTGAAATCATAATGATGATAGATTATCAACTTTCCTTTCGTCTTGCTATTTGTTACCGTTAGAATCACCAAACTGATTGGTTTCCCACTACTTACTCCAATACAACAGCACGAAAACTGAAGTATTATAATCGCGCGTTGGAACTTTCAATATCCATATATTACATCAATAGTGAATTCTTGTATGTAGCCAGTATAAATAACAGAATCATCAACTTCTTGAACATTCTTTAACTGAAAACAGGATGCTTGTTTTATCAAACATGCTCAATCTGCACCTAAAATCTCGGATCCAAATAGTTTTCTAAATAAAATTGTGTCTAAATAAAACGTGTAGGCCAACAAAACATAATTGAGTAGGAGTTTACAAGTTACTTAGCACATGAAAAGCAGTTTAAATTAATCTATTACTAGATCAACACTAATGCTCACATTTTCATATTCTCATTTCATCATGGTCCTCATTGCTCGAGCGGAGACGAACACCCTGGAGATGGAAAAATCGACAGCGCTACGATAAGGAAACGTAACAGATGAGAAACTATCGATACATTTATCAATTATAAAACCCCGTTTTAATGTTAACACTTTGTTTCTGTTTTTTCTGTTTTTTTCGTTTCAGCAATCAAATAACCGAACCAACTCTACTATCTTTTCATTTCTTCTTCGTTATACTTATAGTCCTTCTGGCACTGAACCGAGTGGTGCGCCTTCCGCTTTCTTACTGGTGCTGTTTTTCCTGTACATTTGGCATAGTGTCGGAGGTGGTGTACTGTATTTGCTATACAACGCGCTACTTTCGATATTGTGCTTGGCGTGTGGGGAAGCAGTACTAGTGGTGAAGCGGAGGGCGCCATTCGGTTTAGTGCCAGAGGGACTATATATATTTAATGTATCTGAAGCTTGTGGGACCGCTTTAATTCCGGCGCCTGCTTGTGGAAGATCCCGGTGTGCTAAACGGTATAGGACATGTTAACGGGGGAGGCTTGGTAGGTCCTCACCCAGCCCGTGTCTAGATGGGCGGATAATTGTCTGCCAGGGTGTGGATTGAGCAATTACAATTACAATTACAAATTTTGAAATTGCTGTATTAAAAAAAGGTTGGCCCGCCTCGCGATATTGTTTCTTAGATTTGGCCCGCGATTCAGAAAGGTTGGGCAGGCCTGTATTAGAGGGTCAACTATGGTGAGAACCCAAATTATGCTAAATGACCACCCAGTTTTTAATATGGATATGCAAATTGACTTGATGATGATTATTCAGAAGATAAATGATTCGCTCTTTTTCAATTACAGATGAACCTTCAACCGAGTACGTTATCGCATATGACAAATCGCCTGGATTGACGCGTTCGATTTCCAAATTAGATTTAGGCAAGTTTTTGATCGAAGCGCTATTCGAAGATCAACATGCTGGCAAAGTTATTGGAATGTGCACGAAACCTGCTTGTTAAACTGACGAGGGATGACATTTCACTTGCATTATAATGGACGCATTATTTCTAATACTAGGTAGTGTGTTACACATTGAATCGTTTATTGAACATTAAATAGAATGCATAGCTAGCAATAAATCACAAATCGTATCTTCCTTCTTATAGTTATAAACAATATTCCTAATTTTACGAATCATATGATTGATATCCAGTATGGGACGGTCCACTTTAGTTGCACTTTCGATAGCATCGTCTGGATTTTCTGGGTTTTCGGCGATATTGTTCTGCGTCTCATCCGATCCTTCTACATCCCAATCTGATAACACTTTTTTCATCCAATGCTTTTTGCTTGATGTGTTTCTAGTAGTGTTGGTTCCAAAAATATTAATTGCCTTACAGAAAATATATCCTAACTTGGCGTAAAATACTTCTTGACCATCGGTTGCCAAGTATACGTTGTTTATGTTGAGTATTCTTCTGCAGTAAAGTTCAGCCTCTGTTACTAAATATGTTCCAATGCCTCGTCCACGATACCGGTAGTCTACTACTACCGATTCTAGATAAGCGGCATCTAGATCGGCTGGAACAGGTGATAGTTTTGCATGACCGAGTACGATGTTCTCTCCATTAATAAGCTGTGATAGAACCAAAGTAATAGGGAGAGTATCCGTAGATGATTCAAAGCTCCAGAAGCGTGCCATACGCGATCGTGGCCATTCTGAATTTATTAAACGAACGCATTGTTCTTTCAATTCCGGATGATGATGGATAGGAGCAACTACATAAGGTTCATCAGAGGTCGGAGGCGGTGGACCCTTAGAAAGAAAGATTGAATACAATGAAAGAATATAGAGGACATAATATAATAATTAAGGAATAATATAATCAAAAAATGTATATGAACTTAACCCCTCTAGCGGCAGCATATATTTTTTTATTATTTTGATCGCGGGGCCTTCCTTAGCCGAATGGTTAGAGTCCGCGGCTACAAAGCAAAGCCATGCTGAAGGTGTCTGGGTTTGATTCCCGGTCGGTCCAGGATCTTTTCGTAAAATTTCCTTGACTTCCCTGGGCATAAAGTCATCGTACCTGCCACACGATATACGAATGCGAAAATTGCAACTTTGGCGAACAAAGCTCTCAGTTAATAACTGTGGAAGTGCTCATAAGAACACTAAGCTGAGAAGCAAGCTCTGTCCCAGTGAGGACGTAATGCCAAGAAGAAGAAGAAGAAGTTTTTGGTTTACAAGTTTGCAAAAAAAAACTTATGTTTAAAGCTCTCAGTACCTACTCGTTTTGTCGTATATGCAAATATTTGTTCAGGCATAAACCAACAAACATTGGTTTTAACACTGACAATTTTTTTTTCGATGTAGAACATTTGTTTGTCTCTGTATCAATCCAAGACAAATATTTGCCAAGTGTACTGCTAGTTTCAAATCGGTGTCAGAGTTTTTTTTTCTTTATTGCGCTCCAATTTCCTTGACAGCTATTTGGTGTATAGTCAATTTATCAGAAAATAAATAAAAACATTGGCTATGAAGGAGCTTCTAAAAAATCATGCAAATCGGTTTAGTTGTCTCCTAAAAATGTCAAAATTACTAAATAATGTTTTTTGATGGTTTCAAAATTACTGAGAGTGCTACAGAAATGTAAATGCTTTTTAGGTACTCGAAAACGGTTGCACCAATTTGCTTCATTTATTTTTCACAGCAGACTCTCATCAAAGTATTCACCTCTATTCTTGTTCGCATGCTTTTTCGATCGAAAAACGTTTTGCATTCCCATTTACACCAACAAAATCAAGTGGACCATGAATTCGAACGAATAAGATTTGATCGTAAATTTGATATGCCGTAAATGAATTATTTAGAAAAGCGAATAACCGAACATGAGTAAAAATGTTTTGAAATATTTACGTGGTTATGGCTACACGCCAAGGAATTTTGGAATCAGATGATCAACGATTATATACGGACAATATGGACAAAACGTTTACAAATGCTCAATTTACTATCTGTCGAAGGTTTGGAATAAATTTATGAAAAGCATGACAGTTTTCAAATTTACTTCACCTTAGAAAAACATAGGTATTGCAAATAGAAATATGAAATTGTACTACAATGTCATTCAATCTCTTGGATTCATATGATAGATAACGATAATTTTCAGTTTCTGTTGAATACAATCGGTAGTTTTTTTAGATGGAAGTAAGATAAAAGGTAGGATAAAGGTATGATAAGAGTTCAATACCAATTAGTTAGTGGTTAGTTAGTTCGCCCAGGGCGAATATCCACTTGAATAAAAATAAATAATAATAACTTTTATGCAGTTAAATCTTTATTGAATATATCGATATATATAGTGAAGCTAAAGGATAAAGACCGAACATATGTGAAAAGTCAAAAAATTACAATATACTTACATCATACATTTTTCGGGGTTGTTCACTTCTTTGCTGAAAGTATGTATCATCATCTTCATCCTGGTTGTAGAAATAATAGTAGTAGTAGCTTTGTCTCTGGAACAACAATTCATCGTTCAGTTTATCCTGTTCTTTGGCAATCCACTCATGCGGATTTTTTGTAATAATGAACTTTTTTATCATTTCTTGCGATTTTTCCCGTTGATAATAATAATAGTATTCATATTCCTCTATGCTAATTTTCTTTTCCTCAATCTCTATACCAGATTTGTAAAAACTGTATAAAAATTTCAAACCCAAAACTTGAATATCTCGTGTAACGACAAAAACATTCTCCATATTCAGATAATAACAATGATCATCTCTTACGATCACTTCTAGTAAACACCTTTTGGCGCACGATGGAATCTTTGATAGCGAGCAGTATGCAATCACTTGAACTCTGTCTGAGTACGCACTCTCTAGTATTACATACGAAGGCAATGGCTTAACGGCTTCCAGCTTTTTAAGCTCTCGTTTCCTTTTACGGCTCCACTCACAATTCAGTTGTCGATTGCATTGCTTGTAGTACTTATTCTTATCATGAATGGGCAATACAAAAAAATAGCTTGTTGTTGCTGTAGGATAGTTGCGAAGGCAGTTCTGAAAACAGAAAAAAAAACAATTATGTAAAACGGATTACAAGTATACGGTTCAATGTAAAACGGTTGTTTTGAACAATCCTGTGAAAAAAATATTTCCACCTAATAAATAGTGATAAGAAAAATAGATAAAACTTGCTTCTTGTGAAACCTCGAATTTTCAAGAGCCTAGAGAACCAAACTGCGCTCCACATTAAAAAATTTGATCGATTGGTCACCACCAGCAAGCAAGCTATGGATCAAATTTTCAACGCAAACGGTTGTCAGATTTCCCAGACTTGTGCACTTGAAAATTAAAAGTTTAGCTTCGTTTCATAATCATCTTGAAAGCATTTTTTAAATAGGTTTGTCTGTAAGACAAAATAATATCAGAAGTTAATGTATGTAAAATAAAAAATATTTCAAAATGTATCTTGGTACACTTTCTATATTTTACCAAGTCCGATGATACAACCGTTAGCTGAACGTCCTTCACGTTACGTATTTTTAGATATTTTTGGTAGCCCAATTGTGTATCAAAAATTTATTGTATTAGATTCATAGCTGTAACCGTACGAAATTCCCTCCCCTTGGTTATGCGACCTTGCCGCGATGGGAGGGCATAATCCATTAGCCCATATGATGGAAACCAAAGGCGTAACCTGTAGTGGTGGTATCACATTTTGGCATTTTTTGCTTAAAGCCGCGTCATAATTCATATGGCATAGACGCAATAATATCTCGGATGTGATCCAACGGACATTCTGCGTCATTGATAGAATTGATGCCCATTTCAAATAATTAATCTATTCGAAGTGGACATTAATACTATTGGTGACGTTCAGTTTGCCTTTTGCTAACCAGAATGATCCGTAGCCACTCTTACTATTAGCTAGCTAGATACATCGTTATCATATACGACGTAGAGAATACTTAGGAACTCTAAGAAAAATGACTAGTAGATTCACTGAGTAGAAACAAGTGGCGACAATCTTATTTTGATATGGTTTTTACATTGCCATAATACGAAATACCTTTTTTGTAACAGCGGTATAAATAATCTAACTCAAGCTTCATTTTCGCAAAATTTACAAGTAGAAAGTAGGCGTTGTGAAGCATTGCATTTGCCACCGAAAAGTGAATCTTGTAGGAGACTGTAATAGAAGCTTAAGGTAACTTTACTCTTCAATATTTACTATAAAAATAACTATGGAAAGTAAGACGCTGAGATCGATCATTAGGGTACACTTGCTAGTTTCGAAAAATTGTTGAACAGACAAGGAAAGCGACTTTTTTCTTTAAGGATATATGAACGTAATGAACAATAAATACTTTTAACAACAAAAAATGAAATTAACTAGAACTACTACTAAACAGCCTAATTTTGTTAAGACTTGACGACAATTGACATTTAAGACTCTAATCTTACGTAAAAGACAGGATTAATCAGAATAGCACTTGAATGACAAATTATTCAAAACCATTTCGACTAGACAGTATTAGTACTGACACTACTACACTACTATTTCAAACAGATTGTGATGGAGCTGCTGATTTTCACAATGCTTCCTTTTCTCAGAAGCAAGGGAATATGGGTACTTTTCAAAAACTACCACGTCACAATATTAATAAAAAACAGTGTTCATGTGGGCGCCATTGCCTAGTCCGTCTGAGTATTGGTCCTGGTAGAGGGGAAACTTGGCAAAAGCCAGACCGAGGGTTCAGCCTTGACAAGTTAAGCTGTCAGGCAGCTCCAACTGAATACCATACAAAAAAAAAAAAAAAAAAAAGATTCATAGCTGTAACCGTACGAAATTGAGATTGAAGGCCTATTGAAAAAAATGTTCAGTATGTATTTTTTAATGTTACAATCTTATGTTATAAATTGGTGAAATTGCAAAAATGTAACACGGTTTGGAGAAATTGATCACTCGCTGCTGAAATGCTTAGCCACTAATAAACAATAGTTACAAACCTGCATTAATTTTGTTTGCTTTTTAGCTTCAAGAGGTTGAAATTTCCATCCATATTTGCACACTTTATTTCAAATTGAAGCGATTTCGGAATTCCATTGATTTTTTTTTTTCGAATTGCGATGATAATATCAAATCGTCAATGCAAAACAAGCAAGCCAGAAAGACGTCCAACATAAAATTACTCGCATAACTTAAGATCCCACCCTATATGCCATTTGGTAACCGAGTATGTAGCTCATTGTTTTTAGGCAAATTAATGATCCCAAATAAAAACTCGTTACCGGAAGATAGAGCAGGCTTTTCTTTTTGTCGTAGAATTGTTAAATAACGTATAAATCCATTCATTCGCTAAGTAAAGCAAACTACACACTTGGTTACCAATGAATTTTAGGGCGATATCATAAATTATGCGAGAACTGAACGATATGAAGAACGTTTTTGGTGGAACCACGACTCAAAAAAATAAAACCATTTTCATAGGAGCCGGATCTTATTCTTGGAACTTTTGATTCACTTCGACAGTGTTTTTATTTTTTATTTTTTAAAAGAGCTCATATTTACCCACAATATGCATCGTATACAGAATTTTAGATCTTTATGCATGAATTAAATAATTTCCGAAAATTCATTTCCGGAAATAAAATATGTTTATACTAACGAAGGAATACATCAGAATGAGTGAATAGATTGAATATGGTTTTTGAATGGTATTTAAGCCATCTAGTATAATGTTTTCTAAGCGTGTACTGAAGCGCTTCGTATTGCAAAGTTTCAGACAACTCGTCCGAGAACAACCCTTCATGCCAAAGTGAATCATGGAAGTGCCCAAGTGATTCTGCACGGATTTTTTTTTGAATTCGAGGCTTCCGCAAAATCGCGAATTTTTCATTGTCCATTAATATCACTGACGAATTCGAACAAAAGCGATACGGGTGAAAAAAAAATTGGCGCAAAATTTGAAAACTATTCACCCCTTAGTATGATGTACACTCAAAATAATCCACATGTCAAGGCTTCGTGAAAATTCACGTAGATCCCTAAAATGAACTTTTCCTCAATTTACCTGACAACGGTAACAATCATCTAACCGTTGGTAAGGATGAAATGAGACTTCAGTAATATTTACTGTTAATGATCATCACTCCTACGTGAAAATCACGTACCCCACTTAGATTAATTTCGATAGGTCGTTCATTCTGTGTTGTGGTTTGATATTTGACATTTTATATCACGTTAATCATTTGTTGTGCTCGAGATGGTGAAGATGAGGTCAGTTCCTAAAAGAATTTCTCATTTTGAAGTATGGAGGCGAATTGCAAATCAAATCAGCATCAGATTTTTGAGCACGAAGAGTTTTTGCGGCACTTGATTGATTTGTTTCATTCTACCCAAAGCGTAAGTATTAAAATGTTTTGTTTGCATTGTTTTATCTAATCTATCGACATTGTGTGATTCTGCAGGAGCTGTGTAAATCTGGATCCCAAGTACCAAGTACCAAGTTGTATACCCGTTAAACATCTACTGCAGTGGCGATTCCCTAACCTCAAATCTACCTGTTCCACGAATAGAAATTCTTGAATCTCAGCAACAAATTTGCATGTAATGAGTAGAGATTAGTTAGAAAAGAAGTTTTCAATAATTAACTTTTTGATGTATAATCTAAATTTGTCGAAATAGTCGTTTTTAGAGTCGTAGAACAGGTAGAAAGTGAGGTTAGGAGTCGCCACTGATCTACTGAACAAAGCACCGCTATCCAACAAAGCACCTAGTAACTCGGTCGGAACTACCTAGGTACTAAATACGTGCGGCTGTAACGAACTGGAGAACAATATCATCGATTTAATATAATAAAACACTTTTCTTCAGATAGTTGAACGGTTGAACCTTTCGTTGAACCCTTTTTGAGTTGAATAAACCTTATGAAATTCAAAATGAAGCAGAGTAATTATTATGGAAATTGTTGATGGATTTTTCGGGAACATCATCTAGCATGTACTGGAACAGCTTGTGAAAGATACGGGAGAATTCACGTAGCTGTTACGTGAAACTTCGGTGGAAGTGACGATGCTGGAGTGATCATGCGTTCATTCTGTGTCACTTATGATCCACGTAAGTGCTACGTGAAAAGAGGGATGAAAAAAAAACCACGTATGTTTTTACGTAACAATGACGTTTGGATTATTTTGAGTGTATGTATCGTGAAAAAGTTTGGGATCACCTGAGACGCATGCAAATCATGTTCTGCCATTTTTTTCAACTGATTTCAATAGTCTATGGGTTATTTCCACGTAAATAATGGGGCGTATATAATAGGGTAACGACTGTTTACATCGATCTTGAATGCAGTTGGCGCCAGCGGTAAAAAGTACAAACAACAACCTTTCGAACATTTAGTTTCTCTCACTGGCCGCTGAGCGGAGACACTGATGTTTGCACACTCAATCTGTTCGGTAAAAATAACTGGGTTTTTGAACTACCGAAAAAGTCAGTAAACTAAAAAAAATGTCAGGAATCGAAAAACAGATTTTTTACTGAAATTTTGCAGAGAGCTTTCTTTTTATATCATATATCTATAAAAAATAAAACATGGTGAAATTTGCTTTTCAATTACGCGTGGCGACAGTTTTCATTTTACTGACTTTTTCGGTAGTTCCGAAACCCAGTAAAATTTTACCGATCCCAGTAATTTAATCTAAGTGTGTGTATTCCACTCACTGATCACACTAACCTCGGTTCTCAAATTTCTCAAACAGCCAACACAAGCGCATGGAAGAATGGTTGTCGAGAACTGTCAAAACGTATGAGAAATAAATAATGAAAAACGTAAATTATTTGCAACTGGATCGTAGTGATTAGAAATCAAGCGCAATGTGAATAGATAACTTTTTGTGTTTAGTTCATGTTCCATGGTGGTTTCTTTGCTTCAGGATTTCGTTTTTACTACCACTGAAAACGAGCCATCTGTTTTTTTCTGTTTCGAATACCGCCCTATTGGTACAAGATTTTACAGAATGTTCGTGTTTAAGTAAGTTCTAGGGACTCAAACTTTTGCATGATACACCACATTGATGGGTGAACCCAAACTTTTGCACGATGACATGAATTACTGTTTTAATTGTTTTCAGATTTTTCCACCGAAATTTTGCAAATGCTCTTCAAAGATTTTAAAATTACGATACTAATGCCGTACCGGTTTTCAATTTTGGTCTATCCAATGCTGAGAAAATTAGCCATATTTTTCCAGTGTGATTTTTGAAAAAAGTCACAACTTCAAGTAAATATTTAGTAAACAAAATTCAAAACAAAAATACTGGACGCCATGTTGAATCTATGTTGGGAATAGAGATATTTAATAAACCGAATTTATTTTCATGTGTAGTGATGTTGATTGTTTTGGTAGAGAAGGTTCTATTAGAATCGGTCATTTGCCAATACTAAAACAGCTGGTTCCTTTCAAACCGACAACATTTTTTGAACGTCCGTTTCTTCAAAATTACTTAATCATAGTCATATATGACTATTTTCTATCTGCCACTCTTCCACTCGACAGGTTATTTTTATGCTATTTGTAAATTTAACTGGGTTGAAGCACCACTAAGCTTGAATCCAGTCGAAATTACAATTCTCGATTACTTTTTCAAATCGACGTAAGTAACTTCCATACAAGGGGGTGGCAAGAGCCAATAATTACCAACCCAACATCAATTCAACATGGCGTCCAGTGTTCTTGTTTTGATTATTTTGGGATGAACAAAACAAAGTTTTTATGGGTAAGAGACATCAATGATACCTCGCTGATGCATAAAACAATAAACAAAATGATGAACAAATGAAAAGCCTATTAAAATACGACGATTTTATGCGATATGTTTAATTGCCAGAATCTAGCACTAGCAGCATATGAGCCGTATACTCGAAAATCAGGAGCAAGGTTAGGGCAAACCGACCAGAAAGTGGGTACCAAAACGCGAAGTACCAAAACGATGTGAGGAAGAGCCGAAATGTATGCAGAATGACAGTCGTGTCAGTGCTTCCATACGATTTTGAGAAAATTAATTCAGAAGAATCACACTAAACTGTTTCAAAATGAATCACCTTTTTAACATTGTTTCACCGTGTACATTGCTTAAATTTTGCATACAATGAGCTCGCGTTCAAAAACTATGGAGTTCCTATTATTTCACACAAGAATTTTATGACAAAATGATAAGCCGTTCTATTCAGTTACTTGCGACGTTTCTCGTCGTTTTGTAAATCCGAAAATTAAACGTTCTAAAAGTGAAAAATCGAGTTAGTTCAGAGCGAAACGTGTAGAATTTCGTCTGCGAAACACGTAGGATCGATGAAGTAAGTTTGTACACTTTTTTAACTTGAGTCTGTATGAATAAGTTTTCGAGACTTAGCGTAAAAATGCACAGCATAATGAGAGAGAGGCTGATAGAAAATAGTCAGTTAAGTCATTAACTTCAGTAATTCGGTGACTATTTTTAATACTGAGTGCAGTTTCCAATTTAAATTTTGCCGCGCCGCGTTGACGTTCACATCGTTGTGCCCCAGCCCAAGGTATTTATAGAAAGGTACATTGATCTAAGCAGTCAGTGGATGCGGGGAATGATAAGCAGCGAGGGGGTAGAAAATGACAGCTGGTGAGTTGGCTGGCTGGCTACTTCCCTTCCCCTCCGCTGATTGTTCTCGTTTCCATGGCACAATTATTATTTTGTTATGTTTTCAAAAACAAATTGAACATATGTACTCTAGCAGAGACAGATTTCGAGTAGAGAGATTGGTAAGCAAATTTTCTGGTTTAAATCCATGTCTTATTTCAATAATCTAGTTCTAGAGTGTCGGAATTGTGCATTGAAACGAAATTGATATTCAAAAAGGACCTATGGAATAATTTTGTTGCTGCTAATCTGATCTGAAATGGAATATGTCAGCTTGTTTGAGACATCAATTGGTCACTGTGCTTTACTCGGTTTGATTTAGAAATGAGAACGAAGTTTTGAGCTATGGAGGTGGTTATGATTGGTAACTAAATATTCTTCTTTTCAGACTGTTTCTTGCAACGGTGACAGACGAAATAGAGCATGAAAGTCGCTGAAATGGTGTCTCATTTTGATCGTTTTTCGGAGTTGACCCAGTAACAATTTTCCATATTCGTCAACACTGATTTTTATTTGCAGATTACCTTAATGTTTTTGTTGTACCAGAAAAAGCTACAAAATATATTTGTTATTCTTTGAGTTTTCGAGTAATGTGTACAATATTCAATTCTACCCACTTGCATGAATTGCAACAGCTGTAATGTGCACTAATGTATCATATAAGGTTTAAATATTTTTATAGTATGTAACCGTACATATACTGTTTATACTCGCACAACAGTTCTATTGATATAAAAAATCTCATAGAACTTGGGACTGTTTCCGAGTATGGGCAGTACAACCGGTGATTGCAGTTACTGCAATGGACATAGGTGTCTCGTAAGTTCGGTCAACCGTTAGAAAGTACATTTAGCCGAATATGAATTTTTCTCTGTATCCATGCAAGATTCCCTACTTCGGAAGTAGGGCGCATCAGAGCGCATCCGGATGCGAATCAAATGCATAACTTCCGAAGTTAGGTATCTCGCATAGATTCTGAGAAAAATACAACTTCGGCAAGACAATGATTCTAAGTTTTTACTGCACCGACAATACTATTGTGCCACAACTGTTTTCACATCATATCACTGAGAGAAATAATTACATTATTTATGAACACGGTCGTTTGCGAATACCCTTTAATGGGTAAAAAAATACTCATTTTGGAATAGCACCCATATCTGTCAGAAAGCGGGTAAATTCAGAAATGTAAAAAGGGTAAATATATACCCATTACAGTAAAGCAACTGTAGTTTAAAAATGGGTGTTTAAAAACCCATTTATGGGTGAAAAATAGTTGGAAATCATGTACAGTAATTTGAAGCAGCTTGTGCGACGCAGTATACGAATTGAAAATGGTAGTTTATTGTTTGTAGGTTTTACTTTTAGTATACAACGTGTTTACCGATGAAAGCACTTCACTAGTAAGTTGTGAACTTAAACAGCTTTATACAGATTAACAGATAAAAATCTTGAAACACGCATAATTTTCAGGTTGTCTCGTTGTTTCTGCCACCTTGCCTGTAGCTGACATGTCGCTGGTCGAAAGGAAGTAGCTGTTGGTGCAGAAACAAAATATCTTCATATATTAATACATTTATCAAGCGTATTGTATTAATGCAATAAATTGTGTTATTAAAAACTAATATTTCGATTCATATATTTATTTATTTCATGAGTTATGATTTGAGGTTATAATTATTTATATCTATTAATCGCAAAAAGGGTAAATTTTTACCCGTTTTTTGGCAAAAAGGGTAAATTTTTACCCTTTTTATGCCGAGAGCTAGTTTTACAAAAAGGGTAAAAAAAATACCCATTCATTGACAGAAATCGCTTTTACCCGTTAAAGAGTAAACCGTGTTTACTCTTTAAATGTGGAGAGGCACTTCTAGCGGAAATGGGTAAATTTTTACCCATTAAAGGGTATTCGCAAACGACCGTGAAGGTCTTTAATTGCATCGCTATCGAGTCAGCTTCTTGTAATGAGAATGTATGATCAGCACTGAATAATTTGAAGAAGTAATTCGAAAACTGAATTCTCAAACTGCGGTTGATTGACAGGAAACAAAGCGAAGCGGTTTAAGGGGAAATATGTTGCTAGGATCTCAAGGCTTGCTGACCTGATGAAGCATAACAAACCTGCCAGCTGTCTGATTGTTTTCCAATATGGCGGAATGCCCTGTTTGACACATTGAACTACCTCCCTTTTAAATACCTTGCCCCAGCCTTTAGACGCTGAGACTTTCTGAAGGGCACACTAATGATTGACATTTTCTGACAGAAGAAAACAAACTCAACGACAACACAGTCGAGTGTTTATAAAACTCTCGCTTTAAAATTGTATTTACTGAGTCGAAATTTGTATAAAAACTGTTTGAAAATATAAGAGTTGGAAACTTTTTCGTTCTTTGAAAAGGAAACGTCGTTTGCGCCCATATCAATGATGCCTGGAAGATTAGGACTTCCGATTGCTCAAGAGAACCCTCTTTGGATATCCTGGCACGATTCCAACTGGATACCAATTCTGAATCCGGCGAATATTATGGAATACTTTTCTGAAAAATCGAATCCTTTCTATGACCGCACCTGTAACAATGAGATTGTCCGGATGCAGCGGCAAAGCCTTGAGCTATTAGGGTAAGTACATTTTTTACAACCCTGTGAAAGAGTAGTAAAAAGTAGGTACACTTTTCCTGTTTTTTACGGTTTAGGGTTACCATCCGTCCTGATTCATATTTTAGAATATGTCTTGAGTTTCCCAATAAAATGTTATTTTGTACCGATTTTATAAACAACGATTCAAACTTTGCTTTTGACACTTCATATTCAAATTCAGATTCCAAATGTACAGAAATTTTATTAAAATTGTTATTTTTTCCATAAAATTTTATAATGCAAGAAAGCTTTAAAAAATATACCAACATGTTAAAAACTATCTCCTATTCTCACTGCAATGGTGAAAATCTATTGCTTTGAAACGCATAATTCAATTACATTTGCAAATTTCTTCCGGTTCTCTAAAAAGTACTGTTGTGAAATACATTTTTGAAGCTGTTATTTTTAAAAATTTGAAAAAGATGCTAATTAGGTAAAAATAGGTATGTTTGGCTAGTCTAGCTAAATTTACTGACAGGTTTTAACAAAAAAATAATTAAAATATTTCAAAATATTTATCTTTTATTGACCGCGAATACGATTTTCGAGACAGTTCTAAATACTATCCATTTAGAATTAATGATTG
The DNA here is from genome assembly GCF_002204515.2 of Aedes aegypti. Classification (NCBI taxonomy): domain Eukaryota; kingdom Metazoa; phylum Arthropoda; class Insecta; order Diptera; family Culicidae; genus Aedes; species Aedes aegypti. The sequence continues at coordinate 149,213,655 of NC_035107.1, read as the reverse complement.
CTATTGCTAAGAAGTAGCTAAAAGCAGTTTTTAATATAAATTTCATTAGATCAATGTCGGTTATATGTTATACGGCTCATCTGTAGAATTATCCCGTTCATGCTTCCAACTTCGACGAAGACGATTTTTGCTGAACCGAACACTGGCGAGCCTCAACGCCATGCCTTCAGATCTCTTCATGTATCGTTGATAAAGAAATAATATTTTATTATGTTGTTTTCTCGGATACTTCTTTAGTCGTATCAAATAAGTTTTGTCAAAACGCGTACGACTTTTGTTTTTTTACTATTGGCCTCTAATCTCCACGGCTGATCATATTCAATCACATCACTAGTTGCAACACTCCTTTGCTGTGTGAACGATTTTGCTTCATTGTGGGGTTTGCACGGACGTGAATAATAAAATGCGACGATTTACAATGTATTTACTACTGGATTTATTCCTTCGATCGTTTTGCTTCTCGGGTTTAACAACAACTGAGTTTTTGTTATGGTAACCTATCACTCAAAAAAATCCAAACGTCGATGCTACGTGAAAAATCACGTAAGCTCTCATTTATATCACTGTTGTCAATTTTACCTGACCAACGTAAGACGCACCAATCGATACTAAAAAGTATAGACACACTTGGTTTATGAAGTCGAAAGAGGACAATATTTTATTTGACCTTCGCTTATATAGCCTGCATAACAATAGGATCTCATTTGGTATTATTCTAGGGTGTTGGTAGTAACTCATATTGATCAATGGAGTAATAGCTTGAAGAGATAACTTTACTGCCTGCACTGAAACTAGAATATGTTATATCTTTCCCCTTAAGAAAATAGAATACATTTTTAAAAAATTAGACCATTTAACATTCTTACTGAAACTGATAAAATGCTTACTACAATTATCAAATCATTCAGAACTGATTATTAAAAACTTCATTCATGCAATTTAACTCCATTCTATTATCAATTATTTTACTAATCAATTTGTTTCATATATAATTAAAATTTCACTTAAAATATATATATTCTTCTTTCGAACATTTACGCTTTAGTCTCTTAGATCTTCTTAATTCACTTTTCGATTGCATGCCTTCATTCGATAGCAACACTGTTGGATGCACTTCACATTTTGCTGGAGGTGGAGCATAATCATTGGATGGAAATCCCATGAACGAATCTTCATCATCGATACTCCCATACTTTCTTTTCTTGGCTCTATCTCTGTTGAGCATCGGTTGCGATTCTCGACCCAAATCATCTCGAGGATCTTGAACATATTTATTTTCAGAGTCACGGCTGGTAGATGTCGTCGGTGTCTGGGTATCCGGAACGTAACATTACGCCTGGGTCCGGATTTGCGTGGTATGTTCACCTGCCCCTTGTGAGCCGAGATGATATGCGTTCCGATGGAAATCTGTAAGATATTTTGAGAGATTCGTTTAATAAAAACAGCTTCAATCCATTTGGGAATATTTTTAGTGTTAGGATTCTTATAATGAACCTTATCCCCTGCTGTTAAAGTAGCTAATTTATCTTTAGTGACTTGAAGATTCACATTTTCCATACTCGGATTTCTAATATTTGTATCAGTTATCTGTGTTGACAATTGTTGTTTATATGATTTCTTCGGATTTATCAAATCAATTATTGTTTTAGGACGGAAACATAGTACTTTTTCTGCCGGATAAACATCCTCGTCAGATAAACAAGTATTTCGGTAGGTCATAAGGAAATAACTAATTTTATCTTCCATGTCCAAATGTTTTGTTTTAGGATCCAACATGATTTTTTTTAAAACATCTTTGGTTACTCTTACTAAACGCTCGGCTTGGCCATTACTTTGTGGATGATATGGCAGGCTTTTTTAAACTTGAATTCCCTGTCTTTCAAGAAATCCAACGAAATATTCCGAATTGAATGGAGGCCCATTGTCCGTAACTATTATGTCCGGTAATCCAAATGTTGAGAAATATGTATGAAATCTCTTAACAACCTTTTTTGCTTCGGTTCCGTATTTCATACAGTAGATTTCAAGCCATTTTGAATAACTGTCGATTACTAAAAGAAAAGTTTGTCTCTCAAAAAAGAAAAAGTCAGCATGGATTCTGCCAAATGGTCTTGAAGCCGGAATCCACTTAGACGTTTTGTTTTGACCCGGAACCACTGCCATTTTTAAGCAAACATCACAAGTTTGCACAAATGTTTCAATATCGCTATTTAGTCCAAACCAATAAATATTTTTACGCGCCTGCTGCTTCATCTTAACAATGCCAACATGGTTTTTTTTTCTGTTTCATTTATTAGAAGGCTCACACGCCGTACCCAGCATCACAGAGCCGATTCTCAGTTTCTATTACTAATAGAAAAATTCAAACCCTTTACAAGTTCATTATTCGATAAACTCTGTTTAAGTTCCGTATGATCCGTGTTTGGGGAACACTGGTCAGAGCAAGCCTTTTTTGTTGCACTCTTCCCGTTGATCCGCCTCGATCGCCGTCGCTTATTTGTAGCCTCATTGTGTTCTGTGGATGAGTTTGATCCATTGTCATCATCAGTCCAGTCGTCGTCATTGTCATCGTCGTTTTGTTGTTTCGCTTCAGTTTGGTCAGGAGATGGTGATGTTTGCCGGTTGTCGTTTATGGGAGGAAAATCCTCCTGATTGAACAAGTTGTTGGACGATTTTGATGCTGTCGATGTTTGCAGTGATTTACGAGCAGGTGCAGCGCTTGAACCTGCACACTTTCTGCCAGGATGAGATGGTTCGGAGCATCGTTGGCATGATTTGGGCTGGCCGACATAAGAGACCATAGTAGGTTCATTTTCTATGGTGATGAACGATGGAATTTCTCGAAGTAAATTCATCCTGAGTACTCGCACTCCGTTTGAAATTCCGGGAAAGTAGTGCTTCCACTTCTCACTTCTAATGGAGATTACCTCTCCATACTTCATCATGTGGTCAGCGATTGTAACTTGACTCATCGACGGTGGGAGGTCGTGGATTCGGACCGTCACTGCGTCACAATCGATGTAAACCGGAATTCGAAATTTCGTGTTACCACACAGCATTGTTCGCTTCCAATTATGCTCTAATTGGTATCGAGCGACAATTTCTTTTGATTTCATTTCGATGAGCACACAGTTGCGCGTGTGATGCAACTGTATGCTCTTAAGATCAGTAAGCTGGAGCTTTATTTCATTCTCCAAAAATTGCTGCACATTTGCCACATCAGGGCGAACGGGGAGAACACTAAAGTCCACCACTAGAGTGTTATTTCGCGCACTGCACATTTTCCACAAACTGCAAACGAAAGCGAGAAAGGCAAAGAAGTACGTCCGACGCGTGCAAAGTTTGGCTGGGAACTGGATGCCAACATGGTTGGCATGTAGAAGCAATAATACTTTGTTCTGCAGAGAAGCTGGAATGACCATCCTATTTTGAAAAATAAGGTACCCATCTACCTCTTCAAGATCATTTTTGTGGGAATAAATATTTCTATAACATCCATCGATTCGCTCAGGCCAACCGTTCTTTATATAATCGAGTAATATTAGTAAAAGTTTATCCTTTTGAGTTTCTATTGCAACGGTTTTATGATCAATAGGCATATCTGTAGACAAATTGAGGCTATTAATGTAATGTCTATCCCAACTTTTAGGAACTTCTTTTTTTAGTGGAAAGCGTGAGCAAAAATCAGCGTTCGACATTTTATTTGAAGGTCTATAAATAATTTCATAGTCGTAGATTGATAATTCCATCGCATAACGCTGAAGTCTTGTCGCTGAAATAGAGTTACGACCTTCTTTCCCTAAAATTCCTATTAGGGGCTTATGATCCGTAAAAATTGTAAATTTTTGCCCGTACAGAAATTTATGAAACTTTTTAACGGTTGAAACAACTGCCAAAGCTTCTAGATGCAGAATTGGATAAGTTTTTTGTGCTTGGTTTAATGAAAAGGAAGTAAACCATATAGGTTTCTCTGCTCCATCAATAATGTGTGAAATTACACCTCCCAAGCCATAAGATGAGGCATCGGAACAAACTACAATTTTTTCTTTTGGATCGTAAAACGTCAATAAATTTGCTTCTAAAAGTTTTTGCTTAAGGCCCAAACGCAATGATAGCGGAACGGCAACGGAATGCGGAACCGGTTCGCCAGCATGAACTATAATCAGCTTGTCGACTCAGTGTTGATCCAATTTCATTCGTTGTCAGCTCAGTCGAGATGTTGTGATTCATGCTGGCGAACCGGTTCCGCATTCCGTTGCCGTTCCGCTAGCATTGCGTTTGGGCCTTTACTCTTTAGAAAAGCTTTGATGTTAAATTCTTCCAGGCGGTTCAATACTAACATCAACTTTTTATGACAATCATCCAGATTTTTTCCAGCAATCAGGACATCGTCTAAATAACAATATACAAATTCTATATCCTTTAAAATTTCATCCATTATTTGCTGGAATATGGCAGCACTAGATGATGCCCCTTGAGGAAGTCGATTGTATTTGAAAAGACCTTTAAGAGTGTTTATCACTACAATTTCCTTAGATTTTTCAGATAATTCTAACTGTGTATAAGCAGTTGTTAAGTCCAATGAGCAGAACACCTTACACCCTGCCAATGAAGCAAATAAATCCTGGGCTGTAGGAAGGGGGTAGGTATTAGGGATCAAAATCTTATTAATAGAAACTTTACAGTCTATTACCAATCTTATATCACTATCTTTTTTAACGACTACAATAACTGGGGAAGCCCACAAACTAGTCTTGACAGGTGTAATGATGCCATCTCTTTCTAACAATTTCAAGTGATCTAAAACTTTTTCTTTCAACCTATATGGCACTTGGTAAGCTTTTTTGAAAATAGGTTGATTCTCTTTCAATACAAGATCAGCTTCAAATCTTTTAATAGGGGAGGAGAAATCTTTGTTGAAAGTTTTCGAAAAACGCGATTTTATGTCATTTACCAATCTATCTTCAATGCTTGCATAAGATGTACTATTAACATGAATAATATTAGCGAAACTGTTTCTCCAACCAGTGCATAGAACATCTAACCAGCTTCTACCCATTAAAGGGGTAAACTTGTGTTTTTCATCTAAAACCACAAGCTCCAAATGCGCTAATTTGCCATTTAACGAAACATTTATGATAGCTTTTCCAAAAATTTTCAGTTTGGATCCATTAACAACAATTAGTCTTTTCCTGCTTTCAGTCATTTCAACTTTTCCAATTTTGTTAAGAAAATCAGCTTTATTCATAATGGAAACTGCTGACCCACTGTCAACTTCCATTAAGCAATTTTTTCCTTCCAATTTAACATCTAGGAGACAAGGTTCGCTATTGTGACATGCAGAAGCAACCATTAAACAAGGATAATCACCTTCTTCATCCTCGCTGTCGCTGTCATAGTCAAACTTCAATCTCTTGAAGTAGTCGTGTACGTTTTCTGGCTCAGCTTCTTTCTCTACAAAATTGATCATGTTATTTTGATTTTGACTCTGCTGCTTAAAACGGAAGCAATGCTTCTGGATATGTCCTTTTAATTTACAAAAATTGCAAATAAAATTAGCATATCGACCACGACCTGGTTGACGCTGTCCAGACCTAGCTCTTTCCCTATCACTATAATATGAATGCGTATCCCTATTGAAAAAGTTTCTACCTCTAGATCTGCTTCTGCTACGATCTCGCTGGTCATCGAAGGGTTTCCTGCCAAGTCGATGTTTGACAGAATTAACTCCGGTTTCTTCATTCATAGTTTGGGACCTAACATTAGCCATATCAAAACTCTTAATAATCTTCTCAGCTGTTCTAACCACTAAATCATCTTCATTTAATAAACGACGCTGCAACTCTTTATCATAAATTCCAAAAACTAGTTGGTCTGTAATAGCGGTGTCACGAAACTGTCCAAAATCACAAGCTTCAGCTAAAAGTTTCACTGCGAGGATAAAGTTCTCGCCACTTTCACTAGGACCTTGCCTTCTGCACAGGAATTTATATCTCAATAAAATCTCAGACTCCACTTTATCAAATCGTTCCTTTAGCTTCTTAGTAATTTCCGCGTATGAAATAGTTTTTAGGTCGGTAGCCGGAAAAAGCAGTTCGTCAAACACAGTCATACCACATAAACTCATAAAAACGTCTTTTTTGCGACCATCAGGAATGTCATTAGATGAAAAAAAATATTCAAGACGCTCGACATAATTCGCAAAACTTGTGCCGGGCACATAAGGGTCGACCGTACCGTATAGCGCCATTATGGCTGAACCGTAATGAAAGAAACAAAAGATCTTTATAGAGCAATACAAATAATGGCATCCAAAGGTAGATAAAAGAAAATCCACGTACCTTTTACTTTGTATTTGATGATTCCGACACTTTCAGGCTTCTAATGCTCTAACCGATGAAACCTTTCGAAGCAAACCACAATGCAAATTATATGCTCCGAACGATCGAATCGATGTAAACGATCCGAAAAAAAGGAATCCAGGAAATGTGCCCGAAATGATAGAGATGGCGGCGTGCTGGTATGGCGTAGGAGGCGATGTGGCTGTCTGAGCGGCGTAGGAGGCTATTTGGCTGGCTGATGGGGCGAAGGAGATGGCGTGGCTGATGCGGCGAAGGAAATGATCCAGAAGATTTGATTCGAAATATGCACATTTACTAGGAAACGTCTTCTTATAATCCTCTACAGAATTAAAACCAGCACACGAGGTTCTGATCACTTTTCAGTACACGTTCTTTTTTATGTATGCACACTGATCTTTTCAACCCGGCCTCCAGATCAACTACAAAATGGCCTTGTAGACTACTGGCCCTTATGACGTACTGTTGTTGTTGTTGTTTGAGAGGGACTTTAACCCGAAGGTCATTCGTCCCTTTATGACGTACTGTTACACTGCCTTTGTTCTATTCAGCAATCAGTGCTCACTAGCGAACAAAAATGGTTATCTACCGTACTGTATGTCCAAAAGACACAGATTCCTGCCAAGGTCTTCTAACTGAAATGAACTATCACTCAAATTTACTTCGGCTTAACACCCGCGTTCTTCAAAATGTTTTACTTAATTTTTTTCGCTACTATCTTTGATCCGTCGTCGCCACTAAAAAGTATAGACACACTTGGTTTATGAAGTCGAAAGAGGGTAATATTTTATTTGACCTTCGCTTATATAGCCTGCATAGCAATAGGATCTCATTTGGTATTATTCTAGGGTGTTGGTAGTAACTCATATTGATCAATGGAGTAATAGCTTGAAGAGCTAACTTTACTGCCTGCACTGAAACTATAGTATGTTATAGCTACGTGAGCCAGACTCAAAACCTGTTTAAAAGTCACCGAAGTGCTGCATGAAGTCTACGTGAATTCCACGTAGCTGATTTCCACTTACGTTTCATGTAAGGGCGACGTTGATTATTAGTGGAACTGAGTGGCTCATTGCCACTCAAATTTTGTAAACAAAAGTTTTCCTCTGACAGTTGGTACAGGTGTTAACATCGAGTAGAAATTTTACCATTTCAGTTCCGTGCATTTCGTTTTTAGTTAAAAGAAGTGATAAAATCGAATTGATACGGTTTAAAAATGAAGGTAAGTTTTTCTATCGTATATTTTTTGTTTGGTTTACTAACATTCCATTGATTTCAGCTCGGATTTCAGGCAGCCGGCAAAAAATGGAACATACCGTTAAGACAATAAAATATTTTAGAATAAATCAGGGCTGGTAGCAAAAAGTGGTGCCGAAAAAAGTTATTTTAGTGACCAGATGTGAGAAATAAGTGACTAAATAGTGACTTCCGATTCTCGAAAAAGTGACTAAAAGTGACTTGAAAATCAAAACGTAATTTGTTTTATTTCAGTTCTACTATACTGTTTTCGATCAAGAATGGAATGTCCAATATAATCTACTGCAGGTAGTAGGGCTAGTTGAGCTTGAGTACCAAATTTGGACATTTTTATTGTACTTTCAAAATTTCAAGATATTGGCAATTTTTTTTTTTCAAACAGAAAAGTTAGCATTTACGCAAATCATTCTTTTTTAGCAGACTTACACTGCCGTGAAACGCAAGTCAGTCCCATCTGCATTTTCGTCAAAAATGAATTGAGCTCAGTTTTCAACATATCTCCCAATGCTCTTTCAGCTGCACTAATGAGATGAAATGTTTTGTTCAGAAAAATTAGGAAAAAACAGCAAGTCAAATTGTCCCATAATGAAAAGTAGCCGCATATCAGTCCCACTACAGATTACCGCACTATGTAACACAAAAATGAACCGTCTTTTGATTACTTTTATATTTTTCTCGAAAAAATATGGTAGTGAAAAGCAAATTCTGAAAGTTTCATTAAGATTTGATCATGTTCCAATTCTCTTGAATTTTTTGAATAATCGTATGGAAAACGAGTTTGAAAACTTCACAGGCCATTTTCTCAATGCCTACTTTTTACAGATGGGACTGACTTGCGATTCACGGCAGTACAACCCTTTTAAAATTTCAGAAAGATGATTTGAAGAAGATCACCGTTTGTGTCTTTCATATCATTAAGTATTTTATTTTGTAATTTTCAAAATAATTTGGTATATTTGTGATATTATTGTTTTTTGTCATTACACATTTCCATCCAAACTCACAAAAAATGACATCCTAAAAACCTCTGAAATTGAATTCATTGTAAACTGTGTAGATCCAATTTTTTTCCATTACTTCAGGTCGATAAGAATTCAAGATTTAGTCAAGAAAAATTATTAGCGTATAGATAAAGATGGATAAAATATAATATTGCTACATTCTATTAGCTTTGTGTAACTAGACCAATATTACTAAAAATGTAATATTTGACCTAATGATTGATGGTCAAATTAAAAATGTTGATAGAAGATCGAATATGATTCTTAAGACCAATGTCCTTCGAATGCCGACTAAATGAGAACAAATAGTTGAATCAAGTCTGAGTAAAATTGAAATTTTCCATCAGCAATTTAATAAGGAGGTGCGTTTGGCCAAATGGACATCAAGCATAAAAACGATAGGCTCAATAGGTCGTTCATCTGAGTTATGCTTTTAAAGTAGTTATTAGCACTAAGCTCCTAATATTTTAATCAAACTTACTAGGAGACTTTCATGATTCACTTGGTATTGGGGGTTATAGTCGGTCGAATTGTCATTAAGTATGTAATTAAAAATATTTTAATACCATGCATATTTTTGTCGAATATACACTCCGTGGCTTTCTAAAAACCTCTTGCCGAAATGAATCAAAAGTGCCAAGAAGAGGATCCACCTCCCTACATTTCTTTGGAGATAGCATGCATGATTTCATTAAACAATTCAATGAAAACGATAAATTCTCTGAAGCTTTTCTGTATTATGTATTAATCCATGAATATATGCATACTCAATAAACTTCGAAAAAGGTTTTTTTTTTCAAAATTTATTCCTAGAAACAATTGATAATATACATTCCTAAAGGATGCTTAAATACATGCATAAGAAAAAAGGAAGTATACTCTACCCAAGGTCTATTCGGCCATTTTAATGGTTTGGTTTGCAAATGAAGACTGTCCTAAGAAGTATATATTTTCTTATTCTCAAATAGTTTTTTTTTTTCGTTGTAGTGTTAAATACCTATATTAAAGATTTTGTAAAAATTTAAAGAGCTAATGTGCTTCATACTAGGCTGGTTTGGGTAATAAAACGAATTCCGAAGATAAAGAGAATAATTATGTTCCTATTTTGAAACGTATTACTCGACAATAGAAGACAACATAATACATCACAAGATATAAAAATTCCTATTGAATGAGAATACACGAGATATTTAACAGAATACGTAAAATTTAAACCTTTAATTTTACATCAATGAACTCATACCATACTAATAATAACAAAGATACTATCACAAATGGAGTGAAACTCTATGAAAGATTAACTTTTTTTCACATGAAAACCATGAACCTATGGATACTGACATGAAATTAAATAGACCATTTCCGTCAGATCTTACCCCCTATTTTTATATTTTTCTTCGAAAGTCGATTACTTTTAATGATTATTGACGCTTTTAGAACTAATTTATATGTACTCCTTATTTTATTATAATTTTTTGAAAACTTGGATATTCACCACTTTTTTATGTGGAAACTGTCGTGCGGCACAGTTGTTTCTGACGACGATACGAGCAGGTAGAAAACACAGCAGATCAGCGAAGCCGCAGATTCGGATTTGTCACGGGAAATAAAACACGCGAGCTAACTTTGAACGGTTTTAATTAGAGTTAAAATGAATATCAACTGTACGCGGGAAATGTGCTTTTAGGAATGAGCATAAATGTCAAACGTACCTGGGGGTACAACAATGCGCTAGTAATCATACTCACGGGGGGTGCTTGGATGCACCGTATACTTAGCCGGAGGTAATCATCGTTCCTCTACACTCCTCCTCGATGAGCAGCCTCCGAACTTTCCGGAACTCCGTTACTCCAAGCCTAACATAATGCGGAAGCGGTCGTGCTTCAGCGGTCCCAGCGGCTTGGTCAGTATGTCGGCTGCCATTCGATCTGTCGGGCAATACTCGAGTGCGATCTGCCCCGTCGAACACAGCTCCTGCACGAATTTCTGTCTTGTGTCTATATGCTTAGACCGGCGGTTGACACGCTCCGTTTTCACGAACGCGATACAACCTTGGTTGTCCTCACGAATCGTAGTAGCTTGCTCCTGACGCTCACCGAAATCCACCAATAGTTGCCTCAGCCAAATCGCTTCCTGACAGGCCTCGCTGAGGGCAACATATTCCGCCTCCATAGACGAAAGGGTTACGCTTGCTTGCCCACGACTTGCCCACGAGATCGTTCCGCCGCAAAACATGAAAGCGAATCCTGAGGTAGACCTGCGACTTGCCACGTCGCCGGCCCAGTCGGCGTCCGAAAAGCCTTGCAATGCTTGATCTTCACCACCCAAACGTAGACAATAGCCGTTCGTCCCCTTAAGGTAACGCATCACTCTTTTCGCCGCCACCCAATCTTGCTCCGTGGGTGCAGCAAACTTTCTTCCAAGGACAGCCGCACTGTTGGCAATGTCCGGCCGAGCCACGACCGAAAGGTACAAGAGACTTCCAACGACACTTCTGTACTTGGAGATGTCCTTCAACAACGCACTATTATCTTCGCTCTTCACGTAGTTCGGGTCCATCGGCGCCTTTGCCGGTTTTGCTTCACTCATACCGTTGTCTTCGAGCAGCTGACTTATGTAGTTCTGCAAACGAATCGTATACACGTTCTCTTCACGACGAACCTCCATGCCGAGGAAATGGCGTACATCCCCCAAGCATGTCACTTCAAACTCCGCCTTCAATCCGTCCGTCACAGCATCCAGTTCCTTGGAGATGGCCGACGCCAGTAGTATGTCGTCGACATACACGAGCAGAAACACCTTCATACTTCCACAGCCTCGCACGTACAGGCAAGGATCGGCCGATGATTGCTTGAACTGTAACTTGACCAACACATCATGAAGACGCTTGTGCCAGCATCGCGCGGATTGGCGTAATCCGTAGATGCTCTTTTTAAGTTTGCAGACATAGTCTTCTTTTCCTGGAACTGCATACCCAGGAGGCTGGCGCATATACACCTCTTCTTCCAAGATACCGTAAAGATATGCTGTCTTAATGTCGAGGTGCCTTACCGCCATCTTCCGCTTGGATGCAATCGATAGCAGTGTGCGAAACGTTGCGTGTCGGGTCTCCGGCGCGAACACATCTTCAAAATCCTCCCCGAATTTCTGAGAGAATCCTTGGGCGACGACTCTTGCCTTATGTTTCGCAATGTTCCCTGCCTCGTCACGCTTCAGCTTGTATACCCACCGCGAACCTACGACTTTCCTTCCTTTCGGCAATGGGACAAGTTCCCATGTCTGGTTCCGCTTATGGGAGTCAAGCTCGTCCTCCATCGCATCTCGCCATTCCTTGGTCTCCAGCGCTTCTCGAACGTTGACTGGTTCCTCCGAAGCACACGCTACGTTCCCAACAGCGAAATCAAGAACGTACTCTTCTAGGTTCCGCGGTGTCTTACCACGCGTTTGACGCTGCGAGCGACGAACTGGTTCCACCTGAGTAGGCTCTTCTTCTTCGTCGTCATCTGCCTCTGGATCCGGGGCAGGCTTCTCCTCATCTTCAAGCTTCAGTGGATCTCTCTCCTCCTCAACGGTTGCTCTCTGCTTCTCGTTGGCTTCCGGCTTCAGCGGCATATCTACCGACGAACTACCGTTCCGCAGTTCCACAAAGCGCGCGTCGCGGCTGACGGTGATCAGGTCAGTCTCGCAATCCACAAAACGGTATGCTTTGTGATCCATCGAGTAGCCCACAAAACGTAGCTTCCTCGATTTGCTTTCTAGCTTTCCGCGCTTCTGATCTGGAACATGGACGAAGGCCTCTGCACCAAAGATGCGAAGGTGAGCCAGATCCGGCTTACGGCCCCACCATAGCTCATAGGGGGTCTTCGGGACACTTCTTGAAGGCAAACGGTTTTGGAGATAGGTAGCGGTTAACACCGCCTCTCCCCAGTAACGCTTATCCATGCCAGAATCGATTAGCATACATGTAGCCATCTCCGTAATGGACCGATTCTTGCGTTCGGCCACATCGTTCTGCTGGGGAGTGTACGGCGTCGTGAACTGCGGCATGATCCCTTCGGCGCGATAGAAGCTCTTCAGGTCGTTGTTGCAAAATTCGCCCCCTCCGTCGGAACGAATGGCTCCAGGCTTCCGGCCGAAAATATTCTGCGTCCATCGAACGTAATCCTTAATGTGCTCCGCTGCATCCGACTTGTACTTCAACAAATATGTCACCGTGAAGCGGCTATAATCGTCAATCAAGTGCAGAACGTACCGATTTCCACTAGGGGTCGTGGTTTTCATCGGCCCGCACAAGTCGGTATGCACGATGTCGAGGATCCGTTTGGATTTACGCTCCGCCACCGGGGGAAACGGCTGCCTAGCGGATTTCCCTTCGAGACAACATTCACAAACAAGACGCATGCCACAGTCACCTACCTTAACACCTGTTGCTAGGTTTTCCTTGAAGAGTCGTTCAGTCGCTGCCCAGTCACGATGGCCGAATCGCCGGTGCCACTGGTGCTGGCAATTCTCACGATGCTCACCAGCGACGGCCTTGTTGGAAACTTCCAGCGTTCGAAGGTAGTACAAACCTCCGTAGCGATAGCCTGTTGCCACCACGTCTCCTCCTGCATCAGCAATCCGACAGCCTTCGCCATCGAAACTCACCGCAAGGTTCTTTTCTGCCAATTTGGCCACTGATAACAGGCTTGTCGAAAGCCCTGGAACGAACTTCACACTCTTCATGTCAATCTTCACCGGCTGACCGGCACCGTCCACACCACTAATCACTCCACTGCCTTCTCCGAGGATCTTCGTCTTCTGTCCATCAGCGAGCGTGATCCACCCGCCAGAAAACTCACTCAGCGTATCGAAAAACTCGCGACTGTTGGTCATATGGGCGCTGGCCCCACTGTCAATGACCCATGATGACGACCGAACACTTTCCGAACCGGTAAATGCCACATTTCTTCCGTCGCTCTGGGCGGCTTTCGCTTTGGGAGCTTCTTTGTCCCCACTACCTTCTGCCTTCTGCGCCTTAAACTTCCGGCAATCACGCCGAAGATGACCCGGACGCTTACAGAAGTGGCACACGCGAAACTCTTTCGTTTTGTTGTCGACCGACCGCATTGCTTTCTCCGATTTCGAACCGGAATTACCACACTCGCGCTCCAAACGACGATGATATTCATCCATTAATTTGGATTTGACGATATCGAGCGAGATATCATCATCTTCACGGCTATCCAGAGCCGCCACAATGCCATCAAACGAGGGAGGCAAACTTCGCAGGAGCATGCACACTTTGGTGTCTTTGTCCAGCTCCGTGCCGGCCGCGTCTAATCGATCGAACAGTTCATCCACCTCACGCAAATGTTCCTCCAAATTACCGCGCTCGGGGAGGTTAACCGCACACAACTTTTTCAATAATGAAACTCGCACCGAACGCGTCGTCTTTTGGTGGTACGATTTCAGCGCGCGGAACACGACATGAGCACTAGCACAATGTTTGATGAGCGGCAGCTGGTTATCTTCAATCAGCAACACCAAAGTGGCCTTCGCCTTTCGATCGGCGGTCTTCCACTCATCGTCCTGTCCCTCTTCATCCGGGACGGGTTCACTCACAACAGTCCACAAATCTTCCCGTTGCAACAGCATCTCGATGCGCACCTTCCAGGTTGACCAGTTTGTGCCATTCAACTTGGCAAAGGCAAAACGAGAATCAGCCATCTTGGCAAAAACACTACCGCTATTCCGCACTCGCGACGCTTGGAGAGAACAAAAGCTTTTTCACCAAAGCCACCGGTGGCTCTGCACTCAGCAGCAGCAGCGCACCAACACACACAAACGCCGTCGAACTTTCGCGATACTCCGTCACTTCCGATCGGACTATTTCTTCCGCAATTTCTCAAATCCTACTGCTTCCTGGGACACCATAACCTGACGACGATACGAGCAGGTGGAAAACACAGCAGATCAGCGAAGCCGCAGATTCGGGAAATAAAACACGCGAGCTAACTTTGAACGGTTTTAATTAGAGTTAAAATGAATATCAACTGTACGCGGGAAATGTGCTTTTAGGAATGAGCATAAATGTCAAACGTACCTGGGGGTACAACAATGCGCTAGTAATCATACTCACGGGGGGTGCTTGGATGCACCGTATACTTAGCCGGAGGTAATCATCGTTCCTCTACAGTTTCAACCCTGTGAGTATACAAAGTGGAGATTTTTCCACAAATTCCGATCTCACCCCTGCGTTGAGTGTTTGTAGACATGATGAAATGTCAATGTCAAATCGGACACACGACAGAAACGGAAAAATCCATGCTTTGAATCTACTCAGGTGGAAAAGATCATCGATGCGTGCCATTATTTCTCTCTTTTATTCTTCCGCTGTACTTATGCACAGCAAATTGTGACGTCCCTAGTTGCTCTGCATAAGCACAGCGGGAGTATAAAAAAGAGAGCTAATGTCTCGCATTAATGATCTTCGCCACCTGAGTTGAAATAGAACATTACGGAGAAATCCGTCGCGAGCTCAGACGCATTCCTGTTATCAAACTGCTTCCGGAACCATAAGGCCGCTTCCTCATTTATTTACCGGAATTATGAGCGCTTCCCTGTTTTATATGCCCCTCTACCCCTCGTCATCGTGAAACAAAAAGTAATTCTCGCAGTGCAACCAATCTGTTTACCTCCACAATAAAAACCTTCACGACTACAACAAATATTCTACCCCGCCCCAGCCGCTGCGGTGCTTCCCGATAGTTAAGAAATGGTTGAGCTCCCCACCGGCACCGTGGCCGGCGGCAAACTGGAGAGAGCCGCGAGAGCTCCAAAGATTTCTCCACGCGACAAAATTTTGTTCTGGTCAGTTTATACCTATGGAAGCTGGGGAGAATCCAAACTGAATGATGGATGTGCCAATCGAGGACATCTTGCAGTCTTCTGGATTTGCAGTTGGGAAAAAAAAAAAAAAAACAGTTCAAAACATTATGCTGCTATGCAGCAAAATTCTCATCGTCAGTCCCCGACCGACCACAAAACTGGAAGTGGGCAAGACTCTTTCTATATCCAGGCCCCAGGCGAAGAAAGTGGTGGTTGTGAAAGATTTCGTCATGATTTTTCGTTTCCACCATCAAACCAAAACAGCATCTAAAAATAACATTAAAAAAGAAATAAAGTTATAGATGGTTGCACGCCTTACATAACCTCGAAACTTCATAATTAGAAATTGTCAACATCTCATGTAGTGAATGTCAGCTCTATATAAAAAAGTTAAACAAATACAGCAGGAATGTCAAAGAGCAGGACAGACAATAGAGGTTAATGGAAGAGGGACAGAGATGGAAAGTTTTCCGTGATGTCACCATGCACGCTTCTATCTGTCATGATTGATCCGAACCAGCTGATCAAATATTCACCACGATGTGGAAAAAAAATCATAGCGCAAAAAGGGGTCGAAAAAAAATCGGAGAGAAATAAATTGTAGGGGACCGAGGGGTAAACTAACGTGCCGCCAGTTTTTCATTGTTTTCCAATAGTTAGAGGCTTCAAAACATATCGATTCCTTTGGAAAGTTTGTTCAGTAAATTGACAGAAAGCATATAAGCCAATAAAAAAAAATCACGGAAATGGTCTATTGAGTTCCGGCACTCACCATTCACGTAGCTGTTACCTGAAAAGTGCGATGGAAAAAAAACTACGTATGTTTTCACGTAGCCTTGACGTTTGGATTATTTTGAGTGTAGGAGTGTGCCAAAAGTTCGACACCACCACAGTGGGGGCCGTCACATCAAGAATCTTATTCTATGGCCGGATGATGTGACTACTTTTTTATTTTCTTCAATTGTTGGATGTAGTTCTTTCAGGGCAAATGCTGGCTTCACACGGTCAATTGATACACGCTGCTGTTTCCCATTAACAATTACGTCTACAAATTTGTCTCCACACTCGATGACTTCGTACGGGCCTTCATACGGACGCTGTAAGGATTGTTTACCATATCGATGCGTGCGATTTTTGCAATTCCGCATCATATTAGCCTACTTTTCATGAATAGTTTGAATAGTATAACGGCCTACTTTTCCTAACAGAACAAACAATTCTGAAAAGTGCTACTTTTCAGCACTCAAAACGGTGCCGAAAAGTAGCACTTTTCAGTACTATTTTAGGAGCAGTCAATTTGTCATCGCGATGACTCTTCATACGCAATTCGCGGTGTCTCTTCATACGCAATTCATCGAATTGCTCTGTGGTTCTCAATGACTTACAATGACTACAAGCTTACGATTTTATATCCATTGGGTGATCTGTATCCGTTGATTAGCCATACGGATGCGGAACCGGCTCGTCCAGTGAACGTAGAGGCGGTAGGTGAGCCAGATCAAAACTGACTGGAACTTCGTGTGGAACTTTTTGTGTAGGAAGTTTGACCCATTATAAATAACTGTACCTACAACACAGACGAAAACTGCAAGCGGCGTTTTACCTGGCCCTTTCATGAATTAAGAATCAAGATCCATTTGAATTTGGGTGAGGCGAAAAAAAATGTGACATTTACGTTTATGGTCATAGACATTATTGCATCACAGCCTACCTGATTGAAAATACCGAGGGCTTCTACGCATGGCTGTTTATGTGGATTTTCTTTTCAATTTTGATTGTGCTCCTGGAAATAATCCAACTGAAACTGCATTTTTCGTAATAGCAAAAAAAAAAGTTGTATGCAACTCGTTGCAAAACTCGATTTTTTCAGCACTCGTCGTATTTATCTAACTCGGAAAGTCTCGTCGGATAAATGTACGACTCGTGCTGAAAAAATCATCATTTTGCATTTCAGATTCTAGTTGTCTACCCTGATCAGTTGTGATTTATTCCGGTACTCCGAATCTTGAAATCCATGAAGAGCAAAATGTAGGGTAACGGTCGTATTTTGGACCCCCTAAGGAAGTGATTTTAGTTTTTTGTTCCAATTAATTAATTGCTCAGCGTAATCAAGTCAAAGAACATGCCAAAATGTAGCGAAAAACTTCCTCCACGAGATAAAAATGCCCATACAGTCATGTAGGATCCGAAAAACGTCGAAAATAATTGAATTGTGAAGCACTGTTTGTCATTATTTTGGACACACCAATACATTTTGGACCCTCAAAGTATATATTTTGGACCCCTGGCATTTTTTATCGTTTGGTGATAAAGTCCACGACACTGGATGTATAATATGCTTGCCCATAGTCTAATCAGTCAATTGACAATGGAAAACCGAAGAAATTCTACGCTTTTTGTTCAGAAATTTGAAAAAAGTTTTTGTTTACATTTGAAAAATTTCTGACGGCTTCGATTTCTGTGTGTAACGTGTTGTAACGGTTGCATGGATGAACCGATTAAATTTAATTAATTTCAGATAGAATAAACACATTTGCTATGTACAAACGCTTGATGCAAGTGCGGAATATTCCTATCTTTCCAAATGGCATGCGAATTGAGTTGGTCTTTCGATTTAAACTAGGAAATTTGCTGGAAAATGTCCCAGGGGGTCCAAAATATATTGGTTACCCTACGTGCCACTATTTCAGCAGTTATGTCTTCGATCGGAATCGCCTCAGGCCATCGAGTGTAGCGATCTATCATCGTCGTGAGTAGATAACGGTACCCATTACTCGGAGGAAGCGGACCCACGATATCCATATGTACCTATTTTTTTAAAAAAGACACGGACACGTTAAGGCCGCACGGGACGTCATCATAATCACCCTATCCATTTCAAGAAGCAAATCCCAAGAATTGCTCCATATATCGATGCAAAAATGTATCACTATGATTCTATATATGTAGTGCACAACCCGATACATTTTCAGCTTCATTGGTTCACTAAAACTCGAGATTTGCTTCTACAAAGTTTTGATGATTATTGTTAGAGTGAGACGAAAGATAGGAAAAATAACACGGTCTCCCGTGTCCCTTTTTTTTTTTTTTTAATTTTTTTTATTAGTATCATTCCAAACATTACATTCATTTCTTATATCTAGGTGTTCTGTGTTATTTGACAACACTATCATCCTAATTTGGTAAAACAAATTTAAGATTTAATTAACATTTTGTTAACAACATATTACATTTCATTTGCCGTAGCAGTTCAGTTTTTTTACAGGTGAGTTGATTTCACCTGCTTATAAGAGAAAAAAAAATGTTTTTAATATACTTAACCTAACTTAACCTAAACATATAACGCATTAATCGTGGCAATAGAAGATTGTAACGATTTTTGCCTGAAATTATTGATGATTGTATTTGACATTTGTTCCAATGTTTCAACATTGGATATTCTATGTAACTCATTGGTACTATACCAGGGAGGAAGCCTCAGAATCATTTTCAAAATTTTATTTTGAATTCTCTGCAGAGCTTTCTTCCTGGTATTACAACAGATAGTCCATATTGGTACAGCATACAACATGGCTGGCCTGAAAATTTGTTTGAATATCAACAGCTTGTTCTTAAGACAAAGTTTTGATTTTCTATTAATAAGGGGATAGAGACATTTTACATATTTATTACATTTGGCTTGAATGCCCTCAATGTGATTTTTGAAAGTTAAATTCTTATCTAGCATGAGCCCTAGATACTTAACTTCATCTGACCAATTTATTGGAACCCCTCTCATCGTGACAACATGTCTACTTGAAGGTTTCAAATAAAGAGCTTTTGGTTTATGTGGGAATATTATTAGTTGAGTTTTGGAAGCATTAGGAGAAATCTTCCATTTTTGCAAGTATGAAGAAAAAATATCCAAACTTTTTTGCAATCGACTACAGATGACACGCAGGCTTCGTCCTTTGGCGGAGAGGCCTGTGTCATCCGCAAACAAAGATTTTTGACATCCCTGAGGTAACTCAGGTAAGTCAGATGTGAAAATATTGTATAATATTGGTCCCAAAATGCTGCCTTGAGGAACACCAGCTCTTACAGGAAGTCGTTCAGATCTGGAGTTCTGATAATTAACCTGAAGTGTACGATTTGACAGATAACTTTGAATTATTCTAACAATGTATGTTGGAAAATTAAAGTTTTTTAATTTTACAATCAAACCTTCATGCCAAACACTGTCGAATGCTTTTTCTATGTCTAGAAGAGCAAGACCAGTAGAATAGCCTTCAGATTTGTTGGAACGGATCAAATTTGTTACACGTAAAAGTTGATGAGTGGTCGAATGTCCATGGCGGAATCCGAATGAACAGCAAAAATTGAATTTTCGTTGATGTGGGCCATCATTCTGTTCAAAATAACCTTTTCAAAAAGTTTACTGATGGAGGAAAGCAAACTGATTGGACGATAGCTAGAAGCTTCTGCAGGATTTTTGTCTGGTTTTAAAATTGGAACAACCTTAGCATTTTTCCATTTGTCAGGAAAATATGCTAATTGAAAACATTTGTTAAATATATCAACTAAAAATGATAAGCTACTTTCTGGAAGTTTCTTGATGAGGATGTAGAAAATTCCATCATCGCCAGGAGCTTTCATGTTTTTGAATTTTTTAATAATAGTTCTCACTTCTTCCAAATCAGTCTCCCAGGCATTTTCGAAAACGTTCTCTTGATTGAGAATATTTTCGAACTCCTGAGTAACTTCATTTTCAATTGGACTAGTAAGTCCTAAATTAAAATTGTGCGCACTTTCAAATTGCATAGCAAGTTTTTGAGCTTTTTCGCAATTAGTTAGTAATAATTTGTTTTCCTCTTTCAATGCCGGTATTGGCTTCTGAGGTTTTTTCAAGATTTTAGATAATTTCCAAAAGGGCTTAGAGCCAGGGTCCAATTGAGAAATTTTATTTTCAAAATTTTTGTTTCTCAATTGAACAAAACGTTTCTTGATTTCTTTCTGCAAATCCTGCCATATAATTTTCATAGCAGGATCGCGAGTGCGTTGAAATTGCCTTCTCCTCACGTTTTTAAGACGGATCAAGAGTTTAAGATCATCGTCTATAATCACGGATTCAAATTTTACTTCACATTTTGGAATTGCAATGCTCCGGGCTTCAACAATGGAATTTGTTAAAGTTTCAAGAGCATTGTCAATATCAAGTTTAGTTTCTAAAGAAATGTTAACATAAAGATTGAAGTCAACATACGTTTTATATATATTCCAGTCAGCTCGTAAATAATTGAAAGTGGAGCTGATAGGATTGAGAATTGCTTCTTGGGATATTTGAAATGTAACAGGGACATGATCAGAATCAAAATCAGCATGAGTAATCAGTTGGCTACAAAGATGACTAGAGTCGGTTAAGACCAAATCAATCGTAGATGGATTTCTAGAAGAGGAAAAACATGTGGGGCTATCAGGGTATTGAATTGAGAAATATCCTGAAGAGCACTCATCAAATAAAATTCTGCCGTTGGAATTACTTTGAGAATTATTCCATGACCGATGTTTGGCATTAAAGTCACCAATGACAAAAAATTTTGACTTATTGCGAGTCAATTTACGCAAGTCAGTTTGGAGCAAATTAACTTGCTGTCCAGAGCATTGAAAAGGCAAATAGGCAGCTATGAAAGTATATTTACCAAACTGTGTTTCAACAGAAACACCTAAAGTTTCAAAAACTTTAGTTTCAAATGATGAAAATAGTTGATGTTTTATACGCCTATGAATGATGATTGCAACTCCCCCACATGCCCCATCAAGTCGATCATTACGATAAACAAAAAAGTTAGGATCTCTTTTGAGTTTAGATCCAGGTTTTAAATACGTTTCGGTAATAACTGCTATATGCAAGTTATTAACCGTAAGAAAATTAAACAGCTCGTCCTCTTTACCATTCAGAGAACGAGCATTCCAATTTAAAATATTTAAATTATTATTTGGATCCATTAGAAAAACGTAATCCAATAACAATTTGATTTGTAAATTTTACACCTACTTGGACTGCTTCAGTCGTAGTGGTGGCTTTGAACATTGCATCAATCATTAGATTCAATTGTTCAGTTAGAAAATTAAAATCAGAGGCAGACATGTCATGTGATTTCCCATTGGAATTTCCGGTAGGCGAAGAAGCGGAGTTACCTGTGGCGGTAGGGTTTTTTCCATTTGATTTGAAACAAGTGGAATGGGTACCCATGGATCGAACAGGGGAGGAGTTCGAATTTCCTGCTACGATATCGGCAAAGGATTTACCGTGGGTAGATACATTCGAAATAGAAAGATTCGAACGGCTACCCGACGGATTAAAATTTGTTTGTGAATGAGCATGATTATGATCTTCCTGATGGGTATGATTCATGATCAAGCGATCGTTAACTGAAAAATGAGCATTGTTCGATACTCTACCAGGCAAATTCCGGAAACGACCGTTATCGTAACGGATATTATCTTTCATCTGCCTGGCACGAGCCTCAATGACCTTTTTGCGTGAAGGACAATTCCAAAAATTGGACTTATGGTTAGCCCCGCAATTACAACATATGAATTTGGTGGTATCTTCCTTCACTGGACAGACGTCTTTGGCGTGAGAAGAACCTCCGCAAATCATGCATTTAGCATCCATGCGACAATTTTTTGTACCATGACCCCACTTTTGGCACCGACGGCACTGAGTGGGGTTCTGGTAATTTCCTCCAGGTTTCTGGAAATGTTCCCATGTCACACGGACATCAAACAAAAGTTTTGCTTTTTCTAAAGCTTTAATATTATTTAGTTCTTTTTTGTTAAAGT
Organism: Aedes aegypti; assembly: GCF_002204515.2. NCBI lineage: Eukaryota > Metazoa > Arthropoda > Insecta > Diptera > Culicidae > Aedes > Aedes aegypti. Next base: position 149,191,343 of record NC_035107.1, on the reverse strand, counting down.
GAACTAAATAAAATTCTTGAGAAAGCCCTTTCCGAACAATGCCAGATTGGGTTCTCTTTTTCATAATGATTACTTGGACTGGGGAAAATCCAAGTAAATCATTTATTCCATTTTTGATCTCTTCAGGTGATTTATAGTCACTTGAGAGACCTTTCAAGACAACTTTGAACAAACGTTCAGTTTTGTCGTCATAAGTAAAAAATTTGTGCTTCTTTTCTTCAAGATGTTTGAGAAGAAGCTCACGATCTTTAAGAGTTTCCGGCAAAACGCGACAGTCTCCTTTCTTTGCGATTTGGAAGGAAACCTTGATTCCCCTAATGGAGTTCAAGATCTCCTGCCTAAATCCCCCAAATTCGGAACAACTGACCACGATAGGCGGCACTCTTTGCTTCCTCACTTGAATCAAAGAGCCTGGGCTAGAGGCTGCTTCGATTTGGTGTTCGGAAAATTTGTCTAGAGCATCGAACTGATTGCTCATTTCGATACAATTATTCATTTCACCCTTGGAAGAAAGTTCGCATTCCGGAGAAACGTCCTTTCTTCCATTCTTGCCACGTGTAGTGACAGTTTTAAAACCCACTTTTTTGGAAGGAAGTAGTGAATTCAGAGATTCACCCTTCCTTTTGTTTGTTGTTGATACCATGTTTAATTAATAAACGAAAGAAGACGTGACCTTCGAAAGGTTTTTTCCCAAGACGGTGTCCAAGAAGGATTACCACCGCTAGCTTTCGCCAACGGGTCCAACGAAAAATCGAAGGCACGGGTCCAAACAAGGATCGTAAAGGGATCAATAGTAGAAAAATAGTACTGAAAAGTACTGTTTTAGTAGCACTGAAAAGTACCGTTTTTAATTTTAGCACTGAAAAGTACTGTTTTTGTAGCACTGAAAAGTACTGTTTTATTGCTTTAGGTAGTTTTTAAGAAAACTTCCAAGAGCAGAGAGAATTCGTGTACGCACAGCACGAAGGTACGATGCGCACTGCCCCGTGTCCCCTTAATGCTTCCAATGGACGATTATGTCCTTTGAAGGAAGCACCACACTAGACAACGGACTAGCATGCAACGCCCAGTGGCACAGTCGATATACTTTCCTGACGAAAAGTTTTCCGGACTGAAGCGGGAATCGAACCCACACTCCTTGACTCGATGCGGCTAAATGCTTGGTAGCACTAACCGCACGGCCACGAAGCCCGCAATTTCAGACGTTTAATTTTCGATTGTTGACAGGACAGACAGTGCTTAACGAAAATTGCGATGTCCTTATTCATCGAATTCCAAACGAATCGATCCGCCACCAACTTTCTTGTCGCTCGAACACCTGGATGCGATAATCCGTGCACTATTTGCAGTACGCTTGGAAATGGAAATTATCACAGTACAGGAGCGTGCCATCCCGGAAAGTTTGTTCAACCAACTTCAGTGATGACCAAGGATGGAAAAAAATCGTCTCTAGCGACTAACAACACAATATTTGAACGGTCTAAGACAAGGTATCTAGAATCTTGGTCTAAGAGGGCCGTCATTCTTGCAAAATCATTAGGCAGGCATCCACAAATTACGTAACGCTCTAGGGGGAGGGGGGAGTAGGCTCAAGCGTTACGGCTCATACAAAAATTTGAAATTTTTCATACAAAAAGCGTTACGGAGGGGGGAGGGGGTCAAAAATTTCCAATTTCAGCGTTACGTAATCAATGGACGCTGCCTTACGCGCGCTTTTCACAGATAGGTACATGGAGCATCTGATGCACTGTTTGTCGTGGGACAAAACGTTTGTCGAATAGTGTAACATGTTGCGATCAGAACACATTCACGGCATTGATTTTCGCCCAAACCATGCCAAATATACTTTCGGATCAGGATACGACTTCGGTTTGCAAACATTTGATCGTTAGCACACATGTGGAATGATGCATTATTCGCGGAAATAGAAATAATAAACCATAGAAGAATAATGTCGCTGGTGTTCCCTTTGTTCTCGCTCAGAAACATGTTGGGTACATAAGTGTCAAACTGCATACATTTTCGCGTTGACATTTATAGCCCCGCCTATCTCCGCCAGCAAAAGATGTTCCTACTGCGACACCAGCGACATTCTTCTTCTATGGTTTATTACTTCTATTTTCGCGGAGCGTAGTTTGATATAATGACGACAACAGGTTAATCGTTGTTGCTATGAGCCTCTGTACGTACCATAAATTCTTTTGTTCTTATGACTTTTACTGTGCGCCGTGTGTTGGTGCTGTCTCGCTCTCTCTCACGGGCGACTTAAAAACAGGGCGCACAGTAAAAGTCAAGCATTCTATAGCATGCATAGGCTAATGATCGCAGGATAAAGAACAACCGCGATGCATCATTTATTTTGTCATGATCACTAGATTTCCACCCTTGGTGATGATGATTTCAGCAGCTGTTGCAACTCAGGATCATCAAGTTGATTTTCCGCAATCGCATGATAATCGATATTTGCTAGCGTCGTTATTGCATCAACTCTTGAAAGAGCATCAGCGACGTAGTTGCTTCTCCCAGCTTATGTCGTTTGTGAACTGTGAAATATACTGGAGATATCTGTCCTCATGAGGAAGTCTCGACGTTGAGCTTGATGTGAGTACATTCGTCAATGGATTATGATCCGTGAATATTGTGAATATGCGACCTTCAACCATATGACGGAAGTACTTCACCACCATTTTCATAGCCGTAAGTTCCCTACCAAACGTTGAATACTTCTGCTTTGCTGCTGAAAACTTTTCGCAATAAAATCCCAACGGCTTCCATTCTCCTTGTACCAGTTGCTGTAGAACCGCCCCGGCAGCAGTGCTGGAGGCATCGATCATCAATCCCATCGGCTAAGATGAGTCTGGATAGTGCAGTAACGTTGCATGAGACAGTAAAGATCTACATTCTTCGAATGCATGTTTTTGCAAATCGGTCCAATGTAACTTGCGATTGTCATTTTTCTTGTTTCCTGGGATTAATTTACGTAATTCTGCTTGCTGATCAGTGGCCTGTCGGATGAAACGTTTATATCCATTAATCAGTGCTAGAAATCGTCGTAGCTGTTTCACGGTTACAGGAAGTTCATATTGACGAATGACCTTGACTCGATCCGGAAGCGGGAGTATTCCGTCCTTGGTAATAGAATAGCCGAGAAACTCGATCTGATGCTGGGCAAATTTACATTTTGACAAATTAATCATCAAACCGTTTTCGCGCAGCACAATCTGAACATGACGTCGATGTTCTTCAGGGCTTGTGGAAGCTATGCATATGTCATCAATAAAGACAACCACGAAGTCCAGATCGGCAAATATTTGATGCATATAACGTTGAAACGTTTGGCTGGCATTGCACAAGCCGTTTTGCATCGTAAGAAAGTCAAATAACCCGAAGGGCGTAATGACGGCTGTTTTAGCTATGTCCTCCTCATTCATAGGGATTTGATGATATGCACGTTCGATATCAATAGTTGTGAAAATGGTTTTCCCCTGAAAAGTATTCAACAAATCTTGAATATGTGAAACAGGATATCTATCAGGCACAGTCACTTTGTTGAGTGCGCGATAGTCTCAGACAAACCGCCATTGCCCGTTCTTTTTCGGGACACAATGCAAAGGGCTGGCCCAGCAACTGTTAAAGGGTCGACATATTCCTAGTTCTGACATTACCTGCAACTTCTTTTTGGCCGCCTCCAGTTTCATTCATTCATTTATTTGTATAACATTGTTATTACAATAAAACCGCGTCAACAATTCCACGCCATACAACTCGATTCGCAGCTGCCTCCCTCCATCCTCGGCTGCGGCCCACACTCGTCAGATCTTGTAGCACCTGGTCAATCCACCTAGCTCGCTGCGCCCCACGCCTTCTTGTTCCGACCGGATTCGTAGCGAACGCCATCTTTACAGGGTTGTTGTCCGGCATTCTTGCAACATGCCCTGCCCAGCGTATCCTTCCAGCTTTAGCTACCTTCACGATACTGGGTTCGCCGTAGAGTTGAGCGAGCTCGTGGTTCATCCACAGACAAACAGACGTCACACTCTCATGGCTGTCCATCGACCAACTTTTTAACGATCGATTCAAATATTGGATAGGTGGTCGACCACCCGCAGCGCTCGCGTCGTTTTTGTGCGTGTTTGACGTTTACACACTACCGCCACCTTATGGTCCATCGGCCAACTACAGCGTTTTTAGCATTGGGCGTACATGATTTCGCGACTATGATTTTGATCGAGATTTGTTCTAAGTGTTACGTCTGTTTCTCTGTGGTTCATCCTTCGCCGCCACACGCCATTCTCCTGCACGCCGCCGAAGATCGTCCTAAGCACTCGGCGCTCGAAAACCCCAAGAGCTTGCAAGTCCTCCTCGAGCATAGCCACGCCTCATGCCCATAGAGAACTACCGGTCTTATGAGCGTTTTGTACATCGTGCATTTGATGCGGGGGTGAATCTTTCTTGACCGCAGTTTCTTCCGGAGACCGTAGTAGGCACGACTTCCACTGATGATGCGCCTTCGTATTTCCCGACCAACATTGTTGTCAGCCGTCAGCAAGGATCCGAGATAGACAAACTCGTCCACCACCTCGAAGGTATCGTTAAGAAGGTCTATCGTGACACTGCTTCCAAGGCGGGCCCTGTCGCGCTCAGTTCCGCATGTACTTTGTTTTCGACGCATTCACCATTAGCCCGACTCTTGTTGCTTCGCGTTTTAGGCGGGTGAACAAATCTGCCACCGTTTCAAATTTTCTCCCGATAATATCCATGTCGTCCGCGAAGCAAACAAATTGTCCGGATCTCGTGAAAATCGTGCCTCGACTGTTAAGTCCGGCTCTCCGCATGACACCTTCAAGCGCAATATTGAACAACAGGCACGAAAGTCCGTCGCCCTGTCGTAGTCCCCGCCGAGACTCGAACGAAACTGGAGTGTTCGCCCGAGATCTTCACGCAGTTTTGCACACCGTCCATCGTTCCTCTGATCAATCTTGTGAGCTTCCCGGGAAAGCTGTTCTCGTCCATGATTTTCCATAGCTCTCCAGTTTATCAGGGGCCAATCTCTGTGCTTTTGTTGCAACAGGTGGACCTTTCGTTACTATGGGATGCTTCACCTGCCTGTGGGCAGACCGCCGTACGCATTTTTGAAGGAAGTGTAATATTCCACCAGAAGATCCTTGTAGGGGCGGTCGTAGTCGATTTTCGTGACACTGTGTATAATTGTCGATGCGGTAAAAAGTTAGAAACGGTTTCTCACCGAAGTTGGATTTTTTCTCAAAATACTGCTGTAGCAATTCCGCCGATCGATTTAAGTTGAGTTTTACCGTCGATTAACCGTCGATTTTGAAAATCCACGATTATGCCAAAGAATGCCAAGAAATCAGCTCCAATTATTGCGACGCTCACATCCGCCACCAGAAAATTCTAAGAAAACCGACGGCGAAGACCAAGATCCATGGAAACAAAGTGAGATTCGTATGTTTTGATTTTAGTTCCATTTGCAGCGTATAGAACAAACGATGTAGATCCCCTTAATCGGTCGTTTCGTGTAGCTGGTATGATGGAGACATGAGAGCCGGTGTCAATAAGGTATCGGCAATTGCTGGAACGGTCGAACACAAGCAGACGGCGAGCATCCACCTTCGCCGTATCAGGTGAGACTCCATCTAGTTTTTTGGCTCTTCAAACACACAGGGTGGCCGACACTGTCGAGCATTTTTGTCGTATTTGCGGTGGTACCAACAAACTGTACTTGATTCATCGTTGTCTGTAACTCGTTCACGTCGAGCTCTGGAAGAAGGTCGGCTTCTAACTCCGGTTGCCTTGAGGCGTCGCACTTCCGCTGTTAGACTTGCTATTTGCTCGTGCAGTGACGATAAATCGCTTTCAGTGGAGGCAGTCGCAGCCGCTACGTGAGGGGCAGACGTTTCGATCATCTTGTTTCTGGACAAACATTTCAAAAGGGCACATCGACATTGGTAAACATTGGGTTTGCAAGACGCTGTTGAGCCCAATTCAACTCGATCACGCTCACCAATACCACTATCAGGAAGAGCTAACGCCAATCTTTCTGATAGTGGTGTTAGTTTGCGTGGGCGGGCTAAGATGTGCTCAACAGCAACGTTTCTAAAAAAAAGGTTCAAGACCTCTTGGGCCCTTTTCAAATGTTTGTCCAGATTTGCTATTTCGGCTAGCTTGCTGAGTGTTCCATCGCTTATGGGAAGAATCGGCCGCAGCACGATTTTCTACATTTTATTGGAGATTGCAGGGAATTTAAAACTTGCTTACTATACTAGACATTGACTCTCAGGTAATCAAATTCGTTCGACTTTCTTTCAAATTCAAGGATGGTAACAAACAAGCTTTTTAAGATTTAACAAGAGTGTTCTTTACAAAATATAAAACAATACTTGTTTGAACCAGCACCAGAAGAACTGAGAAGAGTAAATGTTGAATCCTTGGATTTGAAAAGCAAGTTTTCTAAGTTTTAACAAGGGCTTAATAAAATTTTCCGATTGATAAAAGCGTGGTTAATTTGATAGTTGAATTTTGTGTTTTTGAAACTTTCATTGCCAAAAAGCAACGTTCCACACAAAGGTGCTTGTTCCAGTTGGCTCAATTGTTCAAAACAACGACCTACACACTCGGTTATCAATGGCCTTTAGGGCGAGATTATAAGTTATGCGAGATTTGATTTGTTCGGCAATCGTCAGTAATATCTGTAAAAGAGTACACTTGAGTCTTTAGCAAAAACGTAATAGCACACTAATTTTTAAGGCAAAAAAATATTAGGTACGTCTGGTAACCCAAATCATAAAAATGGTAACATAAGACAATATGAAATCATTTACTAAATCACTATTACAGAAACATGACCGGTGTGGAATATATACTGCTGCATGTACAGGATCCCATCCTGTATGTCATTCGAAAGCAGCACAGATACAGCCCGACGGAAGCAACTCCACTTGCGGATTATTACATTATTGCCGGGACGGTTTACCAAGCACCGGATTTAGCGAGTGTTTTCAACTCAAGGATTCTGTCCACCGTGCATCATTTACAAAGTGCTTTTGAAGAAGCCAGTTCGTATTCGCGATACCATCCTAGCAAAGGATATTCATGGGATTTTACTTCTAATAAGGCGCGTAAGTATATCTTTTCATTCATATATTTATCCAATTTCCATTTATATACTTGTTTTTTAATTGGGTTGTTTAGTGATGAAAAATTCGCAGATTTTTGTAGCTTGATCGAAAGAGCACAGTTTTCTAAGTGTAACACGATTTTATTGCGCTTTATTATCTTAATTTTGATATAGTAAATGATTAAAATAGATTCCCCTGGCCACGATCACAGGGTTTGACGGTGCCAAAGTAGAAGGTGCACCATAATAATACCCGTCTGTGAAACATATCACCTTCCCAATACTTTGGCACACCTCCAACGGTTCATGATTTATCATGAAACGGCTGCATTCAGGCGGAGGATCTGTTAATATGTTTCGGCATATTATCAGGTCCTCTTCGAACGGAGGGACCGCCAGGGCTCATTAGTTACTTATAAACCAGTGCTGGTTGTTGATGGTTCAGTTCGTTTACCACGAGCTGTAGCATCCTTTGTACTAATCAGTAATGGTTGTTAAGTTTCGAAGCTAACGTGTGATCAATCGTTTTATAATGCAACATAAGAATTTGGGTGTTTGGTGGAACTGTGCGTGACACTTGTTGTTATTAAATTTAGTGATTGTGTTGGTGCTAATGGTGTGTTTATAATAATATCTATGGTGATGAAAAATGAAATTGGAAGTGATTCTGATAGTTTTGTTAGAAATATAATAATGATGATGTATAATGATGTGAACTCTACTTATTTAATAAAGGCCATAATACATTTTGCAATCATTTCTCTGAATATAAACATTATTGCCTAGTTCTTCAAACATGCATGATAAAAGTGTTAATAATGACAGCGAGTTCAGAAAAATTGATCGAAATGATTTTGTTTTACTGTAACTTTGGTGATATTGCTAAATTGTAGTTTGAATAGTAATGACTCAATAGCAACAAAATAATGAAACATCTAAATTGAATATCTTTTAATTACTTAGTAATGCTAACAGATGATAAATGCTAATAACAATGAATTTATATGAAAATGGTGTGATGTGAAAAGTGATATAATGGAAAGTATATCTGAAGTGTATTACGAAAGTTGATGAGTGATAATCGGTGAAATACGTGATAGTGTCGAAAATAAAAGTGACGATAGTGAGTGATGAAATCAAATGGGGAATGAGGACATTTTAATAAAACTATTTCGTTCTTCACTTTAACCACTCTAGTAGCATTTCAGGCCTTATCATAGTTTGATAGTAGTCTGAACTACTAGACTGCAAAACAACGGTAAGGGCTGATTGCTGCTAGGGTACACAGTGACCATTTGAGCAACATTGCTTAGGAACGTCTGTGTGATGAACGCAATAGAGGCTTATAAAAGCAAATGCTGGGAAGGAGCATAGGGCAGATTAAGAGTAAGAGTACTACCCCTATCGCTACCGAAAAAAAAAAAAAAAAAAAAAAAAAAGTAAATGATTAAAATAGATTTAATTCCGTCGACTCAATGACATTTCCATTTACATAATGACAGCTCGTCCCGGAGTAAAATTTGCCGAGGGGTGATTCAAACGCGATTTCCATACGAAATTCAAACGTGTTTCAAAAATAGTTCCAGGGCACGGAAAATTATGAAACTTTGGATTCTGGCTCAGTTTTTAACGTAGAATCAGAATATGTAAAAAACAGGATACCCCTAAACAAGCCAATTATGAATCATGGTTTACGGCTAACCAGCCGAGTGGAAGTTTAACAACTACCGAAAAGCTAAACATTACATATACTTTGCAATTGGATTAAATGGACAAATTGATGTGAAGTTTTGCGAAAAAGTTACACGTCTTCTCAGTGAGAATCGAAATCAGGGAGTCGTGAGTTCAATTCTCACTGAGAAGACGTGTAACTTTTTCGCAAAACTTCACATCAATTTGTCCATTTAATCCAATTGCACAGTATATGTAATGTTTAGCTTTTTGGTAGTTGTTCCATTTATACTTTTTTGCTGCTACGAGTTTAATTTGTTTGTTGTAATTTTATTCTCAACGCAATACCTGTTAAACTAAACGGTGGTTTAAGCCGAGGATGCAGTATGAATATGTAGTAATACTGTATTTCGATTCATGCTTGTTCTATTTTGTGGATACTGCTAGAGAATATTTATATTCCAATGATGTAACGGCACGAGGTTTGCTGTTACTTTTTATTCAAACACTCATCTGCTGACGATGTTCAATCTGTTCAATGTGATTGCACTTGTAATTTGTTGCTTTATTCATAATGATATCTGGTTAGTTAAACTTTACATCTGGTCAAGGAAACGAATATGTTGGCAGGTTCTTTTATATATAGTGAACAAACTGAGGATAATCCACTAAAAATAGGAAGAAGTGTCCTATTGTTATTATTATCTTTATGAGGAGATTTTTATCCCACGGCTGGTTCATCTTCAAAGAAATGTCTTATTTGTAGCATATTGAGTACACATTTTAATTTTTTTTTTGTCTTTATTACCGAGATTTTTAGCTTTGTTGTTGTTGTTTGAGAGGGCCTTTAACCCGAAGGTCATTCGTCCCTCGAGATTTTTAGTCCTAGACTAGTTTATCTCGGAATCAAGTGGTTTACTTCCCTTCTTAAGGAAGTCGTTTACCATAAGCTTTACGACATAAGTGACTATCTCGGGGATGGGGTTCGATCCCAGCCAGGTCCTCGGTGTGGAAGTCATGAGTGCTAATTACTACATCAGGCCCATTCCCTATTTCCATTTTTATTACTCAGGTTTTTGAGTTTGAATTTTGGGCCCATTTTTTTATTCAAGTTTACACTACCCGGGCCTTCCTTAGCCGAGTGGTTAGAGTCCGAGGCTACAAAGCAAAGCCATGCTGAAGGTGTCTGGGTTTGATTCCCGGTCGGTTCAGGATCTTTTCATAATGGATATTTCCTTGATTTCCCTGGGAATAGAGTATAATCGTATCTGCCACCCGATATACGAATGCGAAAATGGTAACTTTGGCATAGAAAGCTCTCAGTTAATAACTGTGGAAGTGCTCACAAGGACACTAAGCTGAGAAGCAGGCTCTGTCCCAGTGAGGACATAATGCCAAGAAGAAGAAGAAAATCATCCGTCATAAATACGGACTCGCTTGAAAAAGTATTGCAACATTCAGTTGAATATTGAATCACCCTGAAAAGTTTAGCATCGCCTCAAAACAGGAACATTCATGATACTGTATCTCGAGATGCTGATGATCTATAATTTTGCGGTCTTCAGCAAAGTTGTTCAACAGGTCAAGGACATTCGGCAAGCAAGTAGTTTGGTTCGCAATTCTGCCGTTAGGTGGCGCTAATGAGCATGTGAAATTGAGCATCTTAAGCATGTTCTATCTCGTGATCCATATGTTATAAAATGTTCAAGTCTTTGGCAAAGTTATTCAGAACGCCAAGGACACCCGGAACACACGTTATTTGATCCATGATGTTGCCACTAGGTGGCGCTAGTGAGCAGATTAAATTGAGCAGATAGATGCCAGATAAGATAGAAAGTTGGACAGGGTCAAGGACATCCGAAATACAAACTGTGTGGTTCTTAATTTGGCCACATGTTGCATTGAGAATTTTAAGCTAGTTCATATCATATTCAATTGATTCAGATCAAATCCATTGCATATTCACGTATTTCAGATCTGATGCATCTTTCAAGGATTCAGGTATGTTTTATTTCATTTGCAAGTGATTCATGCCTGACGCACATCATATTCAATTTCTTCAAGTCAAAACCTATTCATATCCAAGAGTTTCACGAATGATTGACTTTATATTCAAGTGATTAATGTTGATTCATTCCATACCCAACTGATTAATGTCTGATCCTCTTTATATTTATGTGTTTCAGGTTTGATTCTCTCCATAATATATAAATCATGTCAGATTCACTCCATGTTCAAGTAACTCAAGACTTCATATTCAAGTGATTCGGGTAGGGTTCGCTTCATATCCAAGTGATTCAGGTCTGATTCACTTGATATTCAAATGATGAAGCTCTGATTTTTTTATATCCATCTGTTACACAAATACTTGATATTCAAGTTGTTCAGGTTCGATTTACCTAAAAGTTAGGTCATTCAGTATTGTTTCACTGCATTTTCCAGTTGGTCAGATATGATTCAGTTTACGTTCAAGCAGTTTAGGGCTGATTCACTTAATTTCAAGTGAATAAAATCTGATTCACTTTTTATTCAAGTGTTCCAGGTACAATTGACTTCATTTTATTGAGACTCAGGGCTGATTTACTTCATATTCATCTTTGAGTGATTTAGGTCTGATTCATTCATTTACAAGTGATTCATGTTTAATTTACTTCGTTTTCAAGTTTAGAGTTTGAATTCATTTATTTTTTAGTCATTCGGGTTTGGTTTGCTTCATATTTAAGGAATTCAGGACTGATTAACTCCATTTTCATGTGATTTAGGTTTGTTTTACTTCATTTTCAAGTAATAAAGTTATGTTTGAATATTTATTCATTTGACACAGGTCTGAAAGTTAAAAGCTTTCAAATGATTTATATTGAAATCTCTTCATAATCGTGACTGATTTACTATAATCAAATGTTTCAGGTCTGTCATATTTCATATTCAAGTGATTCAGTCCTGATTTGCTTCATTTACTAGTGATTCGAGTGTAAATAATTGGACTCCAATTTTCTATCTTATCTGGATCTGAAGATATAGCTTGCTTGAAATCCTAAATTTTATTTGCTCACTAGTGGCACCCACCGAATATTTTTTATTAAAAAGTCTGCTTTCCGGATGTCCTTGACACTCTGCACAACTTTGCTGAAGACTCGAGCTTTTTTCATCTCACGTGGATCGCAAGAAGGACTTGCTTAAAATGCTCATTTTCACTTACTTACTAGCGCCACCTAGCGGCAGAACTAAACTGTTTGCTTCCGGATGTCTTTGACTTGTAAAACAACTTTGTCGAAGACTCGAACTTTCTGTCTCATCGATGACAATTTGATTAACTGCCTAGAACATTAAATAAATTGAATTGAATTAATTTATTAGTTCAAGCACATTGGAAACATCATCTCAAAAATATCTAACACATAAAAAAAAACTCATTTGATAATGATAAATTGTATTGATTTCTAAAAGGGTAATCCAAAGTAATCCTGGTTTTGTTTTAAATGGACACATTTTTTTATTTTTGTTATTTATGCATTTCTTTTCATTTCATCATGGATTTGCCTCATATTTGGCATATTTGTTACGTACATAAATCAAAAGAAGCCCCGTTCGACGGTACATACAAAAAATCTCATGCATAAAAACATACAAAAAAAATATTCCAAAAAAGTTTAATTAAATAGATTTTTTTCTCTAAATAATTTTAGTTGCAGAAAAAAACAAATCCGAGAAAAGTAAAGAGACACCAGCTAAAGAGGAACCGAGCTCTCTATTTCAACGGCAACGCGTGGACATGCTCTTGGGCGATTTATTGAGGAAATTTCCTCTTCCACTTCCCCAAATGCATCAGACACAGAACGCATCCCACCAGAACCAAAATGGAAACACTGGCACGAACAACGCAGATGGACACGATTCGGTGAACATTAAACAGGAACCTGTTGAACATGCCTCGATTGATCCGAACGATACTGGCGCGGGTCTTCTTATATCAGGCATTAAGGAAGAGACCCGCAGTGATATGAAACCTCCACCGGAGAAGAAAATTAAGATGTAAAATTTTTGTATTACACAATCCACAATTTCATGTGCACATTAAACAACGCTACCTTAAATCTTATGCAATCTTTCGACTTGAACACTTTTTTCAAAGCACTTCTCCTTCTGTTGTTAGCCATGCTTCTCTGATAAAATACGCTGGTAAACTGAAACAGTTCACATTAGGAAACATCCTCGCGATCAGCTGTTCGAAAATCGAGCCAATCGGGTTTTATTCTTCAAGCGATACGACGTGATACGACGAGATAGATCTGCTTTTGTATGATACCTTCTCATGGTATATGCATTCCCAAGTAACCATGCTGCTCAAGTTGCAAATTATGCATATAAACGGTGTACAGAAAGATAGGTGCAATTTGAAGTGGGAACGGCTTGAGCAGCATGGTTACCTGGGATTCGAGTTTGAATTTTCATTATTAATGCGACAGCTTCCACGCCTCATTTCACTCGGAGGACTAACCCGAATGTATTTTTAATCGCATTGATAGTAAACATAAAATTTGAATGAATGCCAATATTGAAATGCCTCGAAGTCTAGTCAGTCTCAGCCGTCACAATACGGAAAAACCGTCGTAGACGTAACAAAAACTGTACAGTGGTTTTTCGGTTTTATCATCACTTATTTTAGTCACTATACCCAAGTAATCACGCCGCTCAAGCTGCAATTAATGCATATCAACGGTGTAGGGAGCCGGATTCTATTCTTGGCACTTTTGATACACTTCGGCAGTGGGGTTTTTTGAAAGCTACTTATCTTATATTTGGCTACAATATGCGGGGTATTGAAGTGCTTCTTCTTGTCAAGTTTAAGACAATTCGGCCAAGAAAAAACCCCCATGCCAAAGTGAATCATGGAAGTGCCCAAATAGCTCTGTACCCTATAGAGCTAGAAGCCATATTGAATTGTAGTTGAATTGTTATTATTAAGTTGTAGCTTTGAGGCAGCCACTTTGAATCGACTTTAATTGTACATATATAGTGATGCTAGCTTTATGTACACCGTTTATGTGCGTATATTGCAGCTTGAGCAGCATGCTAACTTGGGTACTTGGTCAAATTATTCAGATAACCACGTATCTATATATGAATACTTCATGTTTGCTCTAGACGAATTCCATGTCAAATCGGTCAGCCATAGAACTCGACCATCTTCGATTAGCAATAAATTTTACACATGTTTTTGGTATGATAGAATAAGTGTTTTCCAAAGAAAAATCAATCATTTTGACTCGAGAATAACTTAGAGAAATAAGAATAAATAAATGGCCTATACATTTTTGCATGCAACTTATTCGAAAAATTCTAACTGTTGATTCTATAGAAAAATGTTCTATGAAGAAGTTGTAGTGAACCGTTTGGCCTACAAGAAAAATTTCATGAAAAATTCAAAAATACAACTCAAATTTTAAATTACACAAAACCCCCATTTTCAATATTTTTTTAATTTTCACCATAGAATCTTGATAGTCCGCACTATTCTATCATACTGAAATCATGTTCAAAATTTAATCCCAACCGAAGACTATCGAGCTCGATTTTTATTTCTTCCGACTCATTCTGGATGGAATTTATCTCTATAGTGTGCTATCAGATTTTGTTTTAAAGTGACATAATCTTTAAGAGCCGTATAAAGCATAATTAAAGTGGGAAAGGGCCCCACAACAACCAAATTAGTGCAATATTTGATAAAGCAGGTTTAATGCACAAGCCCTACTAAAGCATTTATGGTTGTATTTTTAGGGATTATGATGTATATTAGCTTAAAATAATGCATATTTCGGGCATGCGTTAGAGTAAATGAGTCCATTGGCTACCTTTCAATGTTTTTTTTTACCATCTCAATGATTTTTTTTTTGTTGGAATCAGGATTCGAACCCACAACTTGGATGATGATGTGCTCGATGACTGGCGCGTTGGTGTCCTGTGCTAAAGCTGCTGATGTGATAAGGTAGGATCAAACTTCTTTATAAACCAAGCCACTGAGTGTGTCAACCATTACTATTCGCCCAGTTTTTACGAATAGAAAGAATTCTCTTCGGCGATTGAACAACAGTGGTTTCCTTTCCTCACCAAATGGAACATCAATAGAAAGAATTTGATCACCATTCTTTCTCGTAGATGAAATAACAGAACTTAACTCACAAAACAAAGTCCTAGAGTATTGAAAAGATTTCAGATCAGGTGAGAGAAATTGATCGACATTTCTTCTCGCTCCATATGAATAAAAGAGTCTCATAGATAAAATACAACATAATTCTGAATGAATACATATATCCTTAAAATCGGAATTCGAGATGGAAGAAAGTCATTTCATTATGAAAATTGTTCTTCTTCCATTTCCCACAAAACGAAATGAGCGAGTGCGAACGTGCTTGATCGTCTTACAGCATAACTGTATACACGCAAGCAAATTTTGTTGTATAATCTACCGAATCTATGGTAGAATTAAGAACTGCACCAACGATTTTCAATCGACTACAAAAATCTATTAAGTGTACCATAATCTGGTAAAAATCACTGAGCAATGCAGTAAATGAAAACCATGTCAATAGTATCGTCCACTACAAAGGGCCCATTCACAAATTTCATAACGCTGAAGGGGGTGGGTGGGTGTCCTCATGGCGTTACAGTTCATACAAAATTTGTAGAGCATTCTTACAAAAAGCGTTACGAAGGGGTGGGTGGATGTCAAAAATGCCCATTTTCGGCTTTATGAAATTTGTGAACAAACCCAAAGCATTGCATTTCAATCTGTGACACCCACCGAAGAAGAAAGTGTGGTCAAAAGTATAATGCCAAACTTGTCAAATCAAGAATGTTTCCAGTTATAAATACTGCAACCTGGTGCTAGGCAGCCATGTTTTTGAGTTCGGCATAAAACTCAAGAACAACAACGTTAAGTGGCGTAATCATATCGGGGATTTTTTTCGATTTTTTAATGTGTTCCACGCTAACTACACCAACTCAAATTACCTTGCTGTACTGCAAACGAACAGTTAGCAACCGTTTGTTTGTGCCAATCTAACTGTTGTTGAGAGAAAAAAAATTTTCTGCATAAAAGATTACGCCTTTCTCGATTGTTGGCCCTTAAACGACTATTGTTTACAAATATTGAGCTGTCAGTGGGAACCAAAGACGTTTGCTCGTTATTTTCCAATGGGGTAGTATGGGCGGTGTCAGGAGGCTGAAATACTGCCACTCTGGTTAAATAGACCGAATATAATTTCTTGTGTAGTGATGTTGACTATGTTTTGATAGAGTTAACAGATTAATGTAGTAGGTGGTAGTAGGTTGAAAATCGTTGGTGCAGTTCTTAATTTTACTACGGATTCAGCAGTTTCAACAATAAAATTCATTTAAGTGTATTCACTCTTAACGCTTAACATAATGCGGAATTAAAATAATGCTACAAAGCATTTATTGCGCAGTTCCCACCTTATTGGGCCCCGCACTTCAGAAGTGCGGGCGGGTTCATAAGTGCGGAAACGTCAAACCCTTTGTTTTCGCCGTTGGCGAGCAAGAAAAAGCAGTGAATCGGTTTCGCGCCAACGAAAATTGTTTTCGTTTTAGCAAAAGCATGTGCTCTCAGCAGGATTGCTAGTTTGTTTGTTTTATTTGTTTCACGAAAACTTGCTTGTAAAACATTTGTAAAAGTATGTCAGCCACTTGAAATAGGCGTGTTCGATTATTATTAATTGTGGCAATGATGCAGTCAAGTGCAAATCTGCATTTGGATAAAAAAACCAGTGTAATTTGTCGCGTAAATGTACATTTGAAGAACTTTGGGTATGAATCCATTTGCATGGAAACATATTTGGAACCACTGCTTGGTGACCTTCGAAGTGCGATACACAACTTTCCCAATACTCCACTGCACTGTGACGTCACGCATCAATTTTGACAGGTACTGGTCCTGTTGTTTACAGTTTGGACTTAGTACTCTTTTCGAATCATTCTTAATTTCGTGAAAGTTTGCTGCGATGAGAGGTCAAATCCACTGCAGATACCCACGGATCGTATTATTCTATCTTCCTACCGTGGAAAATCGTCACCATCAGCATGCTGGTGATAGAAATGCGAAGATGAAAAAATGATGGAAAAAACGATTAAGTCCGAAACGTAAACAACAGGACCAGCAGCTGTCAAATAAGTGAGGTTAGGCTCGTCATATGCAGCGCTCTATAGGCCTATTCACATGACGTTCAAAAACAGCTGATCGGGGAGCTCTTTGACAGTTCTTCTATGAAAATGACAGCCTCGTGTATGCACCGGTCCTCCACCGATGTAAACAAATGCATAGACGGACCTGTCACATGAAAAGGCCAATAATCCATTTATCAAAGCAAAGCACAATATAATGTTAATCAAATGGATCATTGCTTGACAGTTCTCGATTACTTTTTCAAATCGACGTAAGTAACTTTCATGCGGTTTTGAGAAAATTAATTAAGAAGAATCACAACCTGTCTTCTAAAACTGTTTTAAAATGAATCACCTTTTTAACATTTTTTCGCAGTGTACATCGCATAAATTTTGTATACAAAAAACTCGCGTTCAAAAACTAGATAGTTTCTATTATTTTCTACAAAAATAATTATAGAAAAATGATAAGCCGTTTCTTTCCGTTACTTTCGACGTTTTTCTATCAAGGCTGGTTTGCTACTGACAAGAAAAGGAATCGCCTATCTCGATGCGTGGAAAATTTCTTCCAAGAAATGGTCAAGAAAATCACATTTTTCTGATCGCAGTACGCAGTTGAGAAGAAATGTCACTTCAAAGGGGGCTCTCTGTAGGAAATTTCTTGACCCATTCAGTCAAGGAATTTCTTTACTTTTCTTGAGCGAAACAGCATACTTAGCTTCAGTGTAAAATCGGCTCAAGTAGTGTTTTGTTTTGATTCGTGGTTAAGTCACTTTGTCTCTCCATACAACGGAGCGGTGAAAGTAGCGGTTGGGTTGCGAAAGTTAAAATTCTTACTTACTCCGTGTTCGCACCACCCAACATCGAACAACCATCACCCAACTGAAGGTGTCGGTTTGGTAGCGTGTAGTAGGTAGGCGAATTAGAGTAAGCAAACTGTCGGGTGTTGAATTCGTCCCGGCGCAAAAAGTAAATATTGGGGAGGAAGATTATTTTGTAAATTGAGAAAAAGTTACTGTATCGTAGCCATTGCAAAGTTAGATGAATTGAATTCGAGCGCGTAGACAAATTTCTAGTTTTTTTACGCAATTGTGCAAAGTAGAATTGAAAAGTGCTGTGGAAGGAGAAATAGCAGTTCGGAATTGGTTTTCGAGATTTCGGATATAGCTGTAAGTAGTAGAAAACGTATTGTAAACTAGTTGATATTTATTGAAGATGATTCACAGTTTGGTGATCAAGCCCGAGCGAACGAAACCTGCAAAGAAAAGGATAATTAAACGCAAACTATAAAATGTAAGTTAAAAATAATTAGGAAATAATAGCAAGAAAATTAATTGAATACATTTAGTTTCAAGCTGCTGTAACCGAATAACACTGCTGTGGAAATTTTATTTCGAGAACTGGTCCGAACGAACATTCTTGAAAATTTTATAATGTCGAGACCAAGTCAGGATCCTGAAAGGACAGGTTTCAACTGCGCGGGTTGCCATCGTCCGGATGATGACGAGAGTGAGATGGTGTTTTGTGACCACTGTCAACGGTGGTACCATTTCGGATGTGCTGGTGTGTCGGCCGATGTGAGGGACGTTTCGTGGTCGTGCGAAGAGTGTCTGCGCCTGTTGGCGGACAAAGAGGGGCCACCCGGCCTAGAAGAGGAGTTGGAAAAACTCGAGCAAGAGATGGAGAAGGAAAGACAGGCCATTGAATTGGAGAAAATCCTTCACAAGAAGAGGCTGGAGCATCAGAAAAAGCTATTTCTGCTGCGTCAGCAGGCGGAAAAGGAGAAGCGGGATATGGAGTTGGCGTACGAGCAGGAGCAAATGGAACTGCAGGTGACAGAAGAAGAAGCCCACCGGAAGAAGCGCGATGAGATGCTGAGGCAGATGCAAGCGAAGCTGGAGAATGTGAAGGTTGATTCGGCAAGGAAAGAGGTAGCAGAACGGGAAAGAGGAGCATTCGGAGCCGTAAATGGAGAAAGTCAGGAAGAATGGAAGTCCAAGCAAGCGAAGTCGGGGATGGAAAAGCCGGATGAAGATGAGCCCGAGAAACGAAAGTCGAGCAAATCAAACCGGAAAACAGCTGAACCGATGAAAGCAGACCGTGAGGATTACCGTGGAGCCTTCAGCAAGTTTTCCACACCGAAAGCGTCCGGAGTTGCACCGCCTGTACTACAGGATTTGACCTCGCTACCTGCTGTAAGCGACAAGCGCACTCCGCTAGGGCATCCAGCGTTGCAGAAGAAGAAGAAAAAGCAGTTCGTCGAAGTCGAAGAAGAGGCTCAAGGATTGTATCCAGCCAACGAAACATCCGAGGAAAAGGAGTCCGAAGATTCGGATTCAGAGGAAGAGAGCTCGTCGCAGGAGGAAGACTTCGGAATGCGTCCCGAAATCGTTATGCGTGGACCAACGAAGGCCCAACCACAGACAAACAGACGTCACACTCTCATCATTGTCCATCGACCACCTTTTTAACGGTCGATTCAAAAATATGGTAGGAGGCCAATCCACTACCCGCAGCGCTCACATCGTTTTTGTTCGCGTTTGACGTTTACACACTAACGCCATCTGTTAGTCCGTCGGCCAAACACACTAATTTTAGCATTGGGCGTACATGTCCTCGTGACTATGATTTTGATCGAGATTTGTTCTAAGTGTTACGTCTGTTTGTCTGTGACCCAACTATCCGCTCGGCAGTTTCCTACATTCACGGGGCGGCTCGAAGAATGGCCGATGTTCATCAGTGCCTACGAGACGTCTACTAAAGCGTGTGGATTTTCCAATGTCGAGAATCTTGCACGACTTCAAGAGTGCTTGAAGGGTCAAGCGCTGGATGCGGTGAGAAGCAGGTTGCTACTTCCCAGTGCAGTGCCGCAAATTATCAAAACCTTGCGGATGCTGTACGGAAGGCCTGAGCAGCTGCTGAATATGCTGCTTTCGAACGTGCGATAGGCTCCGTCGCCAAAAGGGGATAAATTGGCGACGTTCATTCAGTTCGGTGTCGTCGTTCAGCAGCTTACCGACCATTTGGAGGCAACGGGACTGACAGCGCATCTCATCAACCCGATGCTCATCCAGGAGTTGACGGAAAAACTGCCTGCCAGCACGCAGCTGGAATGGGTGCGGTACCGGAGGAAAGCCCAAATCGTTACGCTCCGGACATTGTACAACTTTCTCTCGCGAATCGTTAAGGATGCTAGCGAGATCACTCCGTACAGCGAGTCGGCACCAGTTGCATCGGATCAAGCGTTCCGGAAGAAGAAGGGAAGGAATGAGCATGCCGGATTTTTGCACACGCACAACGTTGAAGACAGCGGAGCAGTCCACCAAGTTCCGCAAAGGGAGAAGAAGCCATGCAGGATTTGCGGCCGCTGCGATCATCGGATTCGGAACTGCGACACTTTCAAGAGGTTGCGTCTGTCGGAAAGATGGGAAGCGGTACGGAAGTGGAAGCTTTGCCATCTGTGCCTCAACGAACACGGGAGCGCACGATGCAAACTGAACTTCCGGTGCAACGTGAACCAGTGCAACGAACACCACAATCCGCTGCTGCACTTCGACCAAACGGTTAGCACGAATTGCAACGTGCATCTGCATCGCCAGTCGGTGATTTTCCGGATGATACCGATCACTGTCTACAACGGGAAGCTGGCCGTAGACACCATTGCTTTCCTTGACGAAGGGTCGTCATACACGTTGCTGGAGAAGTCGTTGGCCATCGCGTTGCAAGCCAGAGGTGTGACGCAGCCGCTCCGAGTTACTTGGACAGCTGGCGTGTCCCGAGTGGAGAAGGATTCGCAAAAGGTAGAGATCTTCGTTTCAGCCCGAGGATCGACGCAGCGTTTCCGCATCAAAGCCGCCCATACGGTGGAAAGTTTGAAGCTACCGCAGCAAACGGTCGCTTTGTCGGAAGTCGTCAACGGCCATCCCCACCTGCGAGGTCTGCCGGTGGCCGAATTCCATCGAGGAGTCCCGCAAATCTTGATAGAACTGAAGGACATCCATCTGTATGCGCCTCTTGAATCCAGGATTGGTAAACCGGATGAACCAATCGCCGTCCGATCCAAGCTTGGTTGGACGATCTACGGTCCTACGTGTGCAAGCCGAGCCGAGTCTGGAATAGTCGGCCATCACAACTGTGAAACGGTTTCGAACCAGGAGTTGCATGACATGTTACGAAGCCACTACACCCTGGAGGAGTCGGTGATTTCCGTGGCGATGCTGCCGGAATCCGAAGAAGATAAGCGAGCGAAGGCGATTCTCAGCAATGCGACTGTGCGAATTGGTGATCGCTTTGAGACGGGGCTATTGTGGAAGGAGGACGAAGTACGGTTCCCCGACAGCTACCCGATGGTGATGAAGCGTTTCCGTTGTCTGGAAAGGCGGCTAGCGAAAGACGATCAGCTGTGCAAGAAGGTAAGCGAGTTGATTAACGACTATGCGATGAAGGGCTGCATTCACGTAGCAACAGAAGGGGATTTAAGACAATTCGAGCCAGAAGAGGTGTGGTACTTGCTGATCAGCGTGGTGGTGCATCCCAAGAAGCCGGGAAAAGTGCGTCTGGTGTGGGACGCGGCGGCGGCGGTCAACGGTGTGTCGTTGAACTCGAAGTTGTTGAAGGGGCCGGACATGTTGACTCCGCTTCCCAATGTTCTAGCGAAATTCCGTGAGCGAGTAGTAGGTTTCGGAGGCGACATCAGGGAGATGTATCTGCAAGTGCGAGTGCGCGCAGCAGACAAGCGAGCGCGGTTCGTTTTCCGCAACAGCGCGTCGGAAGAGATGAAGATCTACATAATCGACGTGACGATGTTTGGCGCGACGAGTTCTCCTTGCACGGCGCAGTTCGTCAAGAACCGTAACGCAGAGGAATACGCCGGACAGTTTCCGGAAGCGGCTAGAGCGATAGTCGAGAATCATTACGTGGACGATTATTTCGACAGCACGGACACCGTCGAAGAAGCAGTGAAGAGGGCCCAAGAAGTGATATTCGTCCATTCCAAGGGCGGGTTCGAGATCCGAAACTGGGTGTCGAATTCGGAAGAGTTTCTCCATGGCATCGGGGAGCGCACACCCGACCAGAACGTGCAGATCCTGCAGGATAAAGAATCCAATCTGGAGCGTGTGCTAGGAATAGTGTGGAATCCAGTTAGCGACGAGTTCACCTTTCTGGCGAAGCTTCGAGAAGATCTGGTGCCGTATTTCTCTGGCGATCGTCGGCCGACTAAGAGGATGGTGATGAGCAGCGTTATGAGTCTGTTCGATCCGCTAGGAATGCTGGCAACATTCGTGATCCACGGGAAAATGCTGATCCAGGATCTGTGGCGAAGCGGCAGCGACTGGGATCAACCGATCGACGACGGAAGCTGCGAGAAGTGGGATCGGTGGATAGCTCGTCTCCCGGAGATTGAACAGGTGAAGATTCCCCGCTACTATTTTCATGGGTCGAGGTCCGTGGATTATGATACGCTTCAACTTCACGTGCTTGTCGACGCCAGCCAGGACGCATATGGTGCAGCGGCATATTTCCGGGTGCTCACAAGTGATGGGCCAGCTTGTTTTTTGGTGATGGCGAGGTCGAAGGTTGCTCCGTTGAAAATGATGTCCATTCCGAGGCTAGAGCTGCAAGCGGCGGTGATCGGAGCGAGATTATTGCAGACGGTCGTCGAGGCGCACTCGCTAGACATCAAACAACGGTTCATTTGGTCGGATTCAAGAACCGTAGTCTCCTGGATCCATTCAGAGCAGCGGCGGTACAAGCCTTTTGTGGCGTTCCGGATCGGCGAGATTTTGAGCCTCACAAAGCACAGCGAGTGGCGTTGGATATCGACGAAAAGCAACATCGCGGACGATCTGACGAAATGGAAGAGTGGAAGTAGCCCACAGTATTTCGATCGGCCGAAATCGTGAACTTAATTCTGTAGCACCTTTAAACGTGATTTTTTCGGAATGGTGTCTTCGGACGAAAATTTTCTAAAAATATAGCGCATATATTGACGGTAAATGTTAGTTCGCAACTTTGCCACGGGCGGCGCTGCGAAAATATTTTTTTTGAGATGACGATCTTTAAATATGATGTCTTCGGCAAAGTTGTAGATAATTCAAATACAAACAACTTTGCCAAAGACACCTAGTGTGTATTCAGCCGCATTTCCAAAATACGGGAGTATTTTATGAACGACCCCCTAAAACTAGTTTTTCTCGTATATTTTGAAAATGTGAAGTTTCCGGTAGCAACAATGTTCTACAAAATTGTGTAAACAGTCAAAATAAATCATTCTCTAGAAGACACTAATCTTCTAAAGACCAAGGAAAAGCAGTTATAACCGTTTAAGTGCAAAAATCAGTCATTTTTGGGGTCCATGTATTTATTTGGGTGGCAGCTGGTGGCAGATGAAACCTAGTAGGGTTAAAAATACATCATTAGTAGTTGTAAATGTCGATAGTGTCATTAGTATCCACGAGTATCCCTTTTACTTAGAGGAAGTTTCATCAATGACTCTTATTACCCTGAAGTACTTAGTTATGTGATGGGTAGAGGGCTATGGGACTCCAAACTTCTTCTTTTTCTTCTCCTTGACACATTCTTCATCTTTATACACACACTCAATAGGTTCCAAATGCTTTTATGAAGAAAGTTCTCAATTAGTCTTTGCAAAATGACTCGCCATACAACTATTTTTCGCTTGCAGTTTTAGCTATTTTTCGTACATAGTAATAGTATACACTATAGTAAGTGCAAGCTATGCAAATTTGGTGAAATATTCTGTTGAGAAAAGAATAAATCATTGAATCACTATTCTGTAAATCACATCAGTGTTTAAATGTTAACGCAGTTCTTATGGTTGCAACACTCATTTACAAAATGATCTGATATTGAGGCACTTGCCTGATTTTGGATTTGAATTTGATACATCACTTAATTTGCTACTTTGGGGGGTCCGTAGACTTGAGGTTACGCTTTCGCTTCATAAGCGGAAGGTCATGGGTTCAATTCCCAGCCCCTCCACAAAAAAACCCCCGTCCAACCACCAGAAGACGCCGCACGGAGGACAGTGCTTTGGGGAAGCACATCCAACCTCCGTCAGTATCAGATGGTGACTGAGACAAACTGACCCTCTTCGTAGGCAGCTAGCCTCAAAACGACTTAGGAACACGGCAAAATGGTGGTTCATGCAAGAGCAAAGAACTATGGCTTATGGAAATCGATTGGACTGAACAGCAGAGCTCTCTCCTACCTGCTCGGTGTGAGAGTAAAAGAGTAGAAGAGAGTGAAAGCAGATGTAAATATAGATTAGTTAAAAATAGATCTGTATCGGTATAGTAGATACAAAGAAACTGATTACGGCACAGTAGTGGCCACGAGCACGGAGTGCCTTAAAAAACAATTTGCTACTCACCGCATCGTTCTTGCACGTGTCATGTAGTAAACACTAGCC